>NC_088405.1:16061758-16089258 GCF_034236695.1 Oncorhynchus nerka
GCCATCACTAGATGGCTACCACCCGGTTACTCAACCCTGCACCTTAGAGGCTGGTGCCCCATATACATAGACATGGAATCACTGGTCACTTTAATAATGTTACTGCTTTACATACTGCTTCACTCATTTCATATGTATATATGTATATGTTTTCTATTCAACTCTATTTTAGTCAATGCCACTCTGACATTGCTCATCCTAATATTTATTAATTTCATTATTTTACTTTTAGATTTGTGTGTATTGTTGTGAGTTAGATACTACTGCACTGTTGGAGTTAGGAACACAAGCATTTCGCCCGCAATAACATCTGCTAAATATGAGTATGTGACCTGTAACATTTGATTGGATTGCCATTGCCTGCATTGTGGGAGGCGCTATTGTCAACCAATTATTATGGTGATTTTGTTTGACCATACGCGAACATGACCAAGACGAGACTGAAACAAGAACCACTTTGCCGTGATTTGCGTATACAGTGGAGATATATAAATACATGTGTATATATATATACACGTAAGAGTGAGGGGTAAAGATTCTTTAGCATTTCGCCTATTGAATTTTTCAATCTAAGCTACATCCTCTTTCTCTCTCTCTCTCTCTCTCTCTCTCTCTCTCTCTCTCTCTCTCTTCTCTCTCTCTCTCTCTCTCTCTCTCTCTCTCTCTCTCTGTCTGTCTGTCTGTCTGTCTGTCTGTCTGTCTGTCTGTCTGTCTGTCTGTCTGTCTGTCTGTCTGTCTGTCTGTCTGTCTTTCTCCCTCTCCTCTATCCTCCTCATACTCTCTCTCTCTCTCTCTCTGTCTGTCTGTCTGTCTGTCTGTCTGTCTGTCTGTCTGTCTTTCACCCCCCCCTCTCTCTCTCTCTCTCTCTCTCTGTCTCTGTCTTTCTCCCTCCACCTCCTCTCTCTCTCCTCTCCCTCTATCAGATGTTGAAGAAGATATCAGGGTACATCCAGGAGCAGAATGAGAAGATCTACGCCCCCAGAGGTCTATTACTGACAGACCCTATAGAGAGAGGCATGAGAGTCGTATCCTTTTGAGCGATAAATTGGTCTATTGTTACACAGCTGGTCTTATTTCTAACCTCAGAACCATGCTAGAACTTTAATAGGAAGTGAGGGGTTGGTTTATAGGGTTGACTGCTGGTGAGTAAGTGACAACACAAAGCCTGAGGGTTAGAGGGCTATATTAGTGTGGTTGTAGCTCACACAAAAACGGTTTCTTCCTAATTTTCTCCCCCCTCCTCTGTCACTCCCCCTGGAGCAGCTGTCTCCTATGTCACTCCCCTTGGAGCTGCTGTCTCCTCTGTCACTCCCCCTGGAGCTGCTGTCTCCTCTGTCACTCCCCCTGGAGCTGCTGTTTCCTCTGTCACTCCCCCTGGAACTGCTGTCTCCTCTGTCACTCCCCCTGGAACTGCTGTCTCATCTGTCACTCCCCCTGGCGCTGTTGTTTCCTCTGTCACTCCCCCGGCGCTGTTGTTTCCTCTGTCACTCCCCCTGGAACTGCTGTCTCCTCTGTCACTCCCCCTGGAACTGCTGTCTCTGTCACTCCCCCTGGCGCTGTTGTTTCCTCTGTCACTCCCCCTGGAACTGCTCTCTCCTCTGTCACTCTACAGGGAAAGGCAGGGATAAAGATAATGGGTACTATTCCATATTCCCAATATAGTGCACTACTTTTGGCCAGGGTCCATGGGGCTATATAGTGAATTGGCGCCATTTGGTACACAGTGATGTGTCCAGTGGATCATCACACTGGCCTGGCTGGATTGTCCCTCTCTCTCCTGAGAGAATGAGAAACACAGAGGGATAACAGAAGACCAAGCTATTACCTACACAATAATCACTTTTTTACACAGTGCTAAGTATTGTGTATGTGTGTGTGTGTGTCTATGTGCATTTTTGCGTGACTGTACCAATTGACACCATCTGACACGTAGTACCCAGTGTCCCACACCATCTCTCTCTCTCTCTCTCTCTCTCTCTCTCTCTCTCTCTCTCTCTCATACTCCTTAATCCCTGTCCTTCAGATCGAGGTGAGTGTGTTTGAGGACCGCGGCTCGAGCGGCTCTAGCCACAGCAGCAGTGTGTCGTCTGGTGGCATCAGCCAGCGGTGACTGGAGGATCAGCACCAGGGATATGGGTACCACCACAGAAGCGGCAGATCTTTCACCAACATCCGCATGCTGAAACAAGAGAGCACCCGCTTCTGATTATAGATGTATATCAATGTAATCAATATACTATCTCTAGTTTAGAGTATAGATGCATATCTAATCAATATACTGTCTCTAGTTCTGAGTATAGATGCATATGTCATACAGGAAGTAAACATTGATTGTATATACTATCTGTAGATGTGTGCCAGGGAGACTAAAGAGAGAGGCCAGGATGAGGCTACTGAAGAACAGGAGCAGACATGGAAACACACATCTTTGTGTATCTGATGGTTAGACTCATGTTTCTGCTGACTACTCATTCAGCCGACTGTCATTCTGCTGTGTCACCATTCCCTGTGTTTCCATGACTTCAATTGGAACTATTATGCCATAGGCAATACAGATGTAGGATCTTAATTTGATCAACCTGTTCCAGGAGAACTTTCCTGCTAAGCAGGAAATGTAAAATGTGTAGTGTATTTGAGGTTTAAAAAGGCTTCTGAAGTCTGTAATTTCCAAAATGTTAACGTGTCAATTTCCACTTAAAAAATGGATCAACCCCTACAAATATGTGAATTAATTATAATCCACAAAGTAATTCACATTTCCTGTTGCTGCAGGATTATTTTCCTGATGTAGCAAACTGGATCAAATTGAATATTTTGAAGTAGTAGTATTTGATTTATTTTATTTCACCTTTATTTAACCAGGTAGGCCAGTTGAGAATAAGTTCTCATTTACAACTGCGACCTGGTCAAGATAAAGCAAAGCGGTGTGACATAAACAACAACACAGAGTTACACATGGGATAAACAAACGTACAGTCAATAACACAAAATAAAATCTGTATACAGTGTGTGCAAATGAAGTAAGGAGGCAAGGCAATAAATAGGCCACAATTTAGCAATTAACATTGGAGTGATAGATGTGCAGATGAGGATGTGCAAGTAGAAATACTGGTGTGCAAAAGAGCAGAAATGGGCTGTGTACAGCTGCAGCGATCGGTAACCTGCTCTGACAGCTGATGCTTAAAGTTAGTGAGGGAGATATAAGTCTCCAACTTCAGTGATTTTTGCAATTTGTTCCAGTCATTGGCAGCAGAGAACTGGAAGGAATGGCGGCCAAAGCAGGTGTTGGCTTTGGGGATGACCAGTGAAATATATACCTGCTGGAGCGCGTGCTACGGGTGGGTGTTGCTATGGTGACCAGTGGGCTGAGATATTGCGGAGCTTTACCTAGCAAAGACTTATAGATGACCTGGAGCCAGGGGTTGGCGACAAATATGTAGCGAGGACCAGCCAAGGAGGTTTACAGGAGAGTTTACAGTCTAGCCAGACACCTAGGTATTTATAGTTGTCCACATATTCTAAGTCAGGGCTGTCCAGAGTAGTGGTACTAGGCCGGCAGGCGGGTGCGGGCAGCGATCAGTTGAAGAGCATGCATTTAGTTTTACTAGCGTTTAAGACCAGTTGGAGTCCACGGAAAGAGTGTTGTATGGCATTGAAGCTTTTTTGGTTTGGTTAACACAGTGTCTAAAGAAGGGCCAGATGTATACAGAATGGTGTTGTCAGCGTATAGGTGGATTAAAGGATCACCCGGCGCAAGAGGGACATCATTTATATATACAGAGAAAAGAGTTGGCCTGAGAGTTGAACCAAGGGAAGGCACCCCCATAGAGACCGCCAGATGTCTGGACAACAGGCCCTCCGATTTGCCACACTGAACTCTATCTGAGAAGTAGTTGGTGAACTAGGCGAGGCAGTCATTAGAGAAACCAAGGGTGTTGAGTCTGTCGATAAGAATGCAGTGATTGACAGAGTCGAATGCCTTGGCCAGGTCGATGAAGACAGCTGCACAGTACTGTTTTTTATCGATGGTGGTTATGATATCGTTTAGGACCTTGAGCGCATCTGAGGTGCACCCGTGACCAGCTTGGAAACCGGACTGCATAGCGAAGAAGGTACGGAGGGATTCGAGAGGGTCGGTGATCTGTTTGTTCACTTGCCTTTCGAAGACTTTAGAAAAGAAGGGCTAGGTGGATATAGGTTTGTAACAGTTTGGGTCTAGAGTGTCTCCCCCTTTGAAGAGAGGGATGACGCGGCCACTTTCCAGTCTTCAGAAATCTCAGATGAAATGAAAGAGAGGTAGAAATAGGGGTTGCAACAATGGCGGCGGATACTTTTAGGAAGAGGGTCCAGATTGTCTAGCCCAGCAGATTTGTAGGGATCCAGATTCTGCAGGTCTTTCAGGACATCAGCTGTCTGGATTTGGGTGAAAGAGAAGCGCGGGGGGTCTTGGGCCAGTGGCTGCGGGGGGTCAGAGCTGTTGGCTGGGGTTGGGGTAGCCAGGTGGAAAGCATGGCCAGCCGTTGAAATTCTCGCTTATTGTGAATTTATCGGTGGTGACAGTGTTTCCTAGCCTCAGTGCAGTGGGCAGCTGAGAGGAAGTCCTCTTATTCTCCATGGACTTTACAGTGTCCCAAACCTTTTTAGAATTAGTGCTGTAGGACGAAAATTTCTGTTTGAAAAAGCTAGCCTTTGCTTTCCTATCTGACTGTGTATATTGGTTCCTGACTTCCCTGAAAAGTTGCATATTGTGGGGACTATTTGAAGCTAGTGCAGTGTGCCACATGGTGTTTTTGTGCTGGTCAAGGACAGTCAAGTCTGGAGTGAACAAAGGGCTATATCTGTTCTTAGTTCAACATTTTTTGAATGGGGCATGCTTATTTAAGATGGTGAGGAAGGCACTTTTGAAGAACAAGCAGTCATCCTCTACTGACGGGATGAGGTCAATATCCTTCCATGATACCCGGGCCAGGTCGTTTAGAAAGGCCTTCTCGCAGAACTGTTTAGGAGAGCGTTTGACTGTGATGAGGGGTGGTCGTTTGACCCATAGCGGACGCAGGCAATGAAGCAGCAGAAGTGTATTTAGAGGGCAAGTTGGTCAGGATGATTTCTAAGAGAGTGCTCATGGTTACGGATTAGGGTTGTACCTGGTAGGTTCCTTGATAATTTGTGTGAGACAGAGGGCATCTAGCTTAGATTGTAGTACAGCCAGGGTGTTAAGCATATTCCAGTCACCTAACTGTACGAACTCTGACGATAGATGGGGGGCAATCAATTCACATATGGTGTCCAGGGCACAGCTGGGAGCTGAGGGTGGTCTCTAACAAGTGGCAACAGTGAGGGACTTAGTTCTGGAGAGAAGTATTTTTACAAGTAGAAGCTCGAACTGTTTGGGCATAGACCTGGAAAGTAGGATAGAACTCTGCAGGCCATCTCTACAGTAGATTGCAACTCCACCCCCTTTAGCAGTTCTATCTTGACAAAAAATGTTGTAATTGGGGATGGAAATTTCAGAATTTTTGGTGGTCTTCTTAAGCCAGGATTCAGACGGCTAGGACATCAGGGTTGGCGGAGTGTGCCAAAGCAGTGAATAAAGCAAACTTAGGGAGGAGGCTTCTGATGTTAACATGCATGAACCCTAGTCTTATCTTGTTACAGAAGTCAACAAATGAGAATGCCTGGGGACACACAGGGCCTGGGTTAACCTCTACATCACCAGAGGAACAGAAGAGGAGTAGGATGAGGGTATGGCTAAAACTGCAGTTCGGAAATGAGAGTAAAAGGAGCAGACTTCTGGGCGTGGTAGGATAGATTCAGGGCATAATGCACAGACAAGGGCATGGTAAGGTGCGAGTACAGTGGAGGTAAACCTAGGCATTGAGTGACGATGAGAGAGGCTTCATCTCTGGAAGCACCAGTTAAGCTAGGTGCGGTCTCCGCATATGTGGGGGGTGGGGCAATGGAGCTAACAGAGGCATGTAGAGCGGAACTATGGGCTCCGCAGTAAAACAAAACAATGAGAGCTACCCTAAACAACAGTATACAAGGCATTTTGACATTAGAGAGAGGCATAAAAGCAGTCCCAGGTGTTGATTGGGAGGGCTAAGACAACAACGGGTGAACAGCTAGGACAACAACAACGGGTAAATGGTGATGAATGGGTAGAGAGGGTCAGTTAGCTACACACAGGGCCTGAGTTCGAAGCTGGGGCCGACAGATAAACTAAATGAAGTACCGTGTTAATGAACAGTCCAGTAGGCGTCAGCTGTGTCGCCGAGTGATCATAGGTTCCAATGAGCAGCGAAATAGGGAGCCGCTCGGCAATCATCACTACGCTAAGCGAGCGGGAGACACGGTGCTCAGATCAAATAAAATAAAATGTATTTATATAGCCCTTCTTACATCAGCTGATATATCAAAGTGATGTATAGAAACCCAGGCTAAAACCCCAAACAGCAAGCAATGCAGGTGTAGAAGCACGGTGGCTAGGAAAAACTCCCTAGAAAGGCCAAAACCTAGGAAGAAACCTAGAGAGGAACCAGGCTATGAGGGGTGGCAGGTCTTCTTCTGGCTGTGCCGGGTGGAGATTATAACAGAACATGGCCAAGATGTTAAAATGTTCATAAATTACCAGCATGGTCAAATAATAATAATCACAGTAGTTGTCGAGGGTGCAACAAGTCAGCACCTCAGGAGTAAATATCAGTTGGTTTTTCATAGCCAATCATTGAGAGTGTCTCTACCACTCCTGCTGTCTCTAGAGAGTTGAAAACAGCAGGTCTGGGACAGGTAGCACGTCCGGTGAACAGGTCAGGGTTCCATAGCCGCAGGCAGAACAGTTGAAACTGGAGCAGCAGCACGGCCAGGTGGACTGGGGACAGCAAGGTGTCATCATGCCAGGTAGTCCTGAGGCATGGTCCTAGGGCTCAGGTCCTCTGAGAGAGAGAGAGAAAGAAAGAGAGAAAGAGAGAATTAGAGAGGGCACACTTAAATTCACACAGGACTCCAGATATAACAGACTGACGCTAGCCCCCCGACACAAACTACTGCAGCATAAATACTGGAGGCTGAGACAGCAGGGGTCAGGAGACACTGTGGCCCCATCCGATAACGGACAGGGCCAAACAAGCAGGATATAACCTCACCCACTTTGCCAAAGCACAGCCCCCACACCACTAGAGGGATACCTTCAACCACCAACTTACCATCCTGAGAGACTGCCGAGTATAGCCCACAAAGATCTCCGCCACGGCACAACCCAAGGGGGCGCTAACCCAGACAGGAAGACCATGTCAGCGACTCAACCCACTCAAGCGATGCATCCCTCCTAGGGACGGCATGGAAGAGCACCAGTAAGCCAGTGACTCAGCCCCTGTAATAGGGTTAGAGGCAGAGAATCCCAGTGGAGAGAGGGGAACCGGCCAGGCAGAGCCAGCAAGGGCGGTTTGTTGCTCCAGAGCCTTTCCGTTCACCTTCACACTCCTGGGCCAGACTACACTCAATCATATGACCCACTGAAGAGATGAGTCTTCAGTAAAGACTTCAAGTTTGAGACCGAGTCTGCGTCTCTCACATGGGTAGGCAGACCATTCCATAAAAATTGAGCTCTGTAGGAGAAAGCCCTGAAAGCTGTTTGCTTAGAAATTCTAGGGACAATTAGGTGGCCTGCGTCTTGTGACCGTAGTGTACCTGTAGGTATGTACGGCAGGACCAAATCAGAAAGATAGGTAGGAGCAAGCCCATGTAATGCTTGGTAGGTTAGCAGTAAACCTTGAAATCAGCCCTTGCCTTAACAGAAAGCCAGTGTAGGGAGGCTAGCACTGGAGTAATATGATTTTTTTTTGATCTAGTCATAATTCTAGCAGCCGTATTTAGCACTAACTGAAGTTTATTTAGTGCTTTACCCGGGTAGCCAGAAAGTAGAGCATTGCAGTAGTCTAACCTAGAAGTATCAAAAGCATGGATTCATTTGTCTGCATCATTTTTGGACAGAAAGTTTCTGATTTTTGCAATGTTACGGAGATGGAAAAAAGCTGTCCTTGAAACAGTCTTGATATGTTCGTCAAAAGAGAGATCAGGGTCCAGAGTAACGCCAAGGTCCTTCACAGTTTTATTTGAGACGACTGTACAACCATCAAGATTAATTGTCAGATTCAACAGAAGATCTCTTTGTTTCTTGGGACATAGAACAAGCATCTCTGTTTTGTCTGAGTTTAAAAGTAGAAAGTTTGCAGCCATCCACTTCCTTATGTCTGAAACACAGGCTTCTAGGGAGGGCAATTTTGGGGCTTCACCATGTTTCATTGAAATGTATGTGTGTCATCCGTGTCATCCGCATAGCAGTGAAAGTTAACATGTTTTTTGAATGACATCCCCAAGAGGTAAAATATATAGTGAAAACACAATAGTGGTCCTAAAACGGAACCTTGAGGAACACTGAAATTTACAGTTGATTTACAGGATAAACCATTCACAGAGACAAATTGATATCTTTCCGACAGATAAGATTTAAACCAGGCCAGAACTTGTCCGTATAGACCAATTTGGGTTTCCAATCTCTCCAAAAGAATGTGGTGATCGATGGTATCAAAAGCAGCACTAAGGTCTAGGAGCACGAGGACAGATGCAGAGCCTCGGTCTGATGCCATTAAAAGGTCATTTACCACCTTCACAAGTGCAGTCTCAGTGCTATGATGGGGTCTAAAACCAGACTGAAGCATTTCGTATACATTGTTTGTCTTCAGGAAGGCAGTGAGTTGCTGCGCAACAGCTTTTTCAAAAATTTTCGAGAGGAATTGGAAGATTCGATATAGGCAAATAGTTTTTATATTTTCTTGGTCAAGATTTGGCTTTTTCAAGAGAGGCTTTATTACTGCCAATTTTAGTGAGTTTGGTACACATCCGGTGGATAGAGAGCCATGTATTATGTTCAACATAGGAGGGCCAAGCACAGGAAGCAGCTCTTTCAGTAGTTTAGTTGGAATAGGGTCCAGTATGCAGCTTGAAGGTTTAGAGGCCATGATTATTTTCATCATTGTGTCAAGAGATATAGTACTAAAACACTTGAGTGTCTCCCTTGATCCTAGGTGCTGGCAGAGTTGTGCAGACTCAGGACAACATTTACATTTACATTTAAGTCATTTAGCAGACGCTCTTATCCAGAGCGACTTACAAATTGGTGCTTTCACCTTATGACATCCAGTGGAACAGCCACTTTACAATAGTGCATCTAGGTCTTTTAAGGGGGGGAGAAGGATTACTTTATCCTATCCTAGGTATTCCTTAAAGAGGTGGGGTTTCAGGTGTCTCCGGAAGGTGGTGATTGACTCCGCTGTCCTGGCGTTGTGAGGGAGTTTGTTCCACCATTGGGGGGCCAGAGCAGCGAACAGTTTTGACTGGGCTGAGCGGGAACTGTACTTCCTCAGTGGTAGGGAGGCGAGCAGGCCAGAGGTGGATGAACGCAGTGCCCTTGTTTGGGTGTAGGGCCTGATCAGAGCCTGGAGGTACTGAGGTGCCGTTCCCCTCACAGCTCCGTAGGCAAGCACCATGGTCTTGTAGCGGATGCAGGCTTCAACTGGAAGCCAGTGGAGAGAGCGGAGGAGCGGGGTGACGTGAGAGAACTTGGGAAGGTTGAACACCAGACGGGCTGCGGCGTTCTGGATGAGTTGTAGGGGTTTAATGGCACAGGCAGGGAGCCCAGCCAACAGCGAGTTGCAGTAATCCAGACGGGAGATGACAAGTGCCTGGATTAGGACCTGCGCCGCTTCCTGTGTGAGGCAGGGTCGTACTCTGCGGATGTTGTAGAGCATGAACCTACAGGAACGGGCCACCGCCTTGATGTTATTTGAGAACGACAGGGTGTTGTCCAGGATCACGCCGAGGTTCTTAGCGCTCTGGGACGAGGACACAATGGAGTTGTCAACCGTGATGGCGAGATCATGGAACGGGCAGTCCTTCCCCGGGAGGAAGAGCAGCTCCGTCTTGCCGTGGTTCAGCTTGAGGTGATGATCCGTCATCCACACTGATATGTCTGCCAGACATGCAGAGATGCGATTCGCCACCTGGTCGTCAGAAGGGGGAAAGGAGAAGATTAATTGTGTGTCGTCTGCATAGCAATGATAGGAGAGACCATGTGAGGTTATGACAGAGCCAAGTGACTTGGTGTATAGCGAGAATAGGAGAGGGCCTAGAACAGAGCCCTGGGGGACACCAGTGGTGAGAGCACGTGGTGAGGAGACCGATTCTCGCCACGCCACCTGGTAGGAGCGACCTGTCAGGTAGGACGCAATCCAAGCGTGGGCCGCGCCGGAGATGCCCAACTCGGAGAGGGTGGAGAGGAGGATCTGATGGTTCACAGTATCGAAGGCAGCCGATAGGTCTAGAAGGATGAGAGCAGAGGAGAGAGAGTTAGCTTTAGCAGTGCGGAGCGCCTCAGTGATACAGAGAAGAGCAGTCTCAGTTGAATGACTAGTCTTGAAACCTGACTGATTTGGATCAAGAAGGTCATTCTGAGAGAGATAGCGGGAGAGCTGGCCAAGGACGGCACGTTCAAGAGTTTTGGAGAGAAAAGAAAGAAGGGATACTGGTCTGTAGTTGTTGACATCGGAGGGATCGAGTGTAGGTTTTTTCAGAAGGGGTGCAACTCTCGCTCTCTTGAAGACGGGAGGGACGTAGCCAGCGGTCAGGGATGAGTTGATGAGCGAGGTGAGGTAAGGGAGAAGGTCACCGGAGATGGTCTGGAGAAGAGAGGAGGGGATAGGGTCAAGCGGGCAGGTTGTTGGGCGGCCGGCCGTCACAAGACGCGAGATGTCATCTGGAGAGAGGGGAGAAAGAGGTCAGAGCACAGGGTAGGGCAGTGTGAGCAGAACCAGCGGTGTCGTTTGACTTAGCAAACGAGGATCGGATGTCGTCGACCTTCTTTTCAAAATGGTTGAAGTCATCTGCAGAGAGGAGGAGGGGGGGAGGAGGATTCAAGAGGGAGGAGAAGGTGGCAAAGAGCTTCCTAGGGTTAGAGGCAGATGCTTGGAATTTAGAGTGGTAGAAAGTGGCTTTAGCAGCAGAGACAGAGGAGGAAAATGTAGAGAGGAGGGACTGAAAGGATGCCAGGTCCGCAGGGAGGCGAGTTTTCCTCCATTTCCGCTCGGCTGCCCGGAGCCCTGTTCTGTGAGCTCGTAATGAGTCGTCGAGCCACGGAGCGGGAGGGGAGGACCGAGCCGGCCTGGAGGATAGGGGACATAGAGCGTCAAAGGATGCAGAAAGGGAGGAGGAGGGTTGAGGAGGCAGAATCAGGAGATAGGTTGGAGAAGGTTTGAGCAGAGGGAAGAGATGATAGGATGGAAGAGGAGAGAGTAGCGGGGAGAGAGAGCGAAGGTTGGGACGGCGCGATACCATCCGAGTAGGGGCAGTGTGGGAAGTGTTGGATGAGAGCGAGAGGGAAAAGGATACAAGGTAGTGGTCGGAGACTTGGAGGGGAGTTGCAGTGAGGTTAGTGGAAGAACAGCATCTAGTAAAGATGAGGTCGAGCGTATTGCCTGCCTTGTGAGTAGGGGGAAGGTGAGAGGGTGAGGTCAAAAGAGGAGAGGAGTGGAAAGAAGGAGGCAGAGAGGAATGAGTCAAAGGTAGACGTGGGGAGGTTAAAGTCGCCCAGAACTGTGAGAGGTGAGCCGTCCTCAGGAAAGGAGCTTATCAAGGCATCAAGCTCATTGATGAACTCTCCGAGGAACCTGGAGGGCGATAAATGATAAGGATGTTAAGCTTGAAAGGGCTGGTAACTGTGACAGCATGGAATTCAAAGGAGGCGATAGACAGATGGGTAAGGGGAGAAAGAGAGAATGACCACTTGGGAGAGATGAGGATCCCGGTGCCACCACCCCGCTGACCAGAAGCTCTCGGGGTGTGCGAGAGCACGTGGGCGGACGAAGAGAGAGCAGTAGGAGTAGCGGTGTTGTCTGTGGTGATCCATGTTTCCGTCAGAGCCAAGAAGTCGAGGACTGGAGGGAGGCATAGGCTGAGATGAACTCTGCCTTGTTGGCCGCAGATCGGCAGTTCCAGAGGCTACCGGAGACCTGGAACTCCACGTGGGTCGTGCGCGCTGGGACCACCAGATTAGGGTGGCCGCGGCCATGCGGTGTGGAGCGTTTGTATGGTCTGTGCAGAGAGGAGAGAACAGGGATAGACAGACACATAGTTGACAGGCTAGAGAAGAGGCTACGCTAATGCAGAGGAGATTGGAATGACAAGTGGACTACACGTCTCGAATGTTCAGAAAGTTAAGCTTACGTAGCAAGAATCTAATTGACTAAAATGATTAAAATTATACAGTACTGCTGGGGTAGGCTAGCTGCGTTGTTGACACTACCCTAATCAAGTCGTACGGTTGAGTGTGAAGTTTCTACAATGCTGCTTTTCGGGAGCTAGCTGGCTAGCTATCAGTGTTGGTTACGTTACGTTGCGTTAGGAGAACGACAATAGCTGGCTAGCTAATCTAGAAAATCGCTCTACTGAGCTTTGGAGGAATACGCAGATTTAAAGCAGATTTAAAGAGGAGTCTGAAATTTGCTTTCTAATGATCATGATCTTTTCCTCAAATAAATTCATGAATGTATTACTGCTGAAGTGAAAGTCATCCTCTCTTGGGGAATGCTGCTTTTTAGTTTTTAATACATTTTGGATTGTTCTTATTTTCCTCAATTAAGTTGGAAAAATAGGATGATCGAGCAGCAGTGAGGGCTCTTCGATACTGCACAGTACTGTCTTTCCAAGCTAGTCGGAAGACTTCCAGTTTGGTGGAGCAGCAGTGAGGGCTCTTCGATACTGCACGGTACTGTCTTTCCAAGCTAGTTGGAAGACTTCCAGTTTGGTGTAGCAGCAGTGAGGGCTCTTCGATACTGCACGGTACTGTCTTTCCAAGCTAGTCGGAAGACTTCCAGTTTGGTGTGGCGCCATTTCCGTTCCAATTTTCTGGAAGCTTGCTTCAGAGCTTGGGTATTTTCTATATACCAGGGAGCTAGTTTCTTATGACAAATGTTTTATAGTTGTTAGGGGTGCAACTGCATCTAGGGTATTGCACAAGGTTAAATTGAGTTCCTCAGTTAGGTGGTTAACTGATTTTTGTCCTCTGACGTTCTTGGGTAGGCAGTCTGGTAGGGCATCAAGGAATCTTTGGGTTGTCTGAGAATTTATAGCACGACTTTTGATGCTCCTTGGTTAGGGTCTGAGCAGAATATTTGTTCGATTGCAAACGTAATAAAATGGTGGTAGGATAGTCCAGGGTTATGAGGAAAAACATTAAGATCCACAACATTTATTACATGGGACAAAACTAGGTCCAGAGTATGACTGGCAGTGAGTAGGTCTAGAGACATGTTGGACAAAACCCACTGAGTCGATGATGGCTCCAAAAGCCTTTTGGAGTGGGTCTGTGGACTTTTCCATGTGAATATTAAAGTCACCAAAAATGTGAATATTATCTGCTATGACTACAAGGTCCAATAGGAATTCAGGGAACTCAGTGAGGAATGCTGTATACGGCCCAGGAGGCCCGTAAACAGTAGCTATAAAAGGTGATTGGGTAGGATGCATAGATTTCATGACTAGAAGCTCAAAAGACGAAATTTGCTATCGTAAATGTTAGCAACACCTCCGCCTTTGCGGGACGCACGGGGGATATGGTCACTAGTGTAACCAGGAATTGAGGCCTCATTTAATACAGTACATTCATCAGGCTTAAGCCATGTTTCAATCAGGCCAATCACATCAAGATTATGATCAGTGATTAGTTCATAGACTATAACTGCCTTTGAAGCGAGGGATCTAACATTAAGTAGCCCTATTTTGAGATGTGAGGTATCACGATCTCTTTCAATAATGGCAGGAATGGAGGAGGTCTTTATTCTAGTGATATTGCTAAGGCGAACACCGCCATGTTTAGTTTTGCCCAACCTAGGTTGAGGCACAGACACGGTCTCAATGGGGATAGCTGAGCTGACTGCACTGACTGTGCTAGTGGCAGACTCTACTAAACTGGCAGGCTGGCTAACAGCCTGCTGCCTGGCCTGCACCCTATTTTATTGTGGAGCTAGGGGAGTTAGAGCCCTGTCTATGTTCGTAGATAAGATGAGAGCACCCCTCCAGCTAGGATGGAGTCTGTCACTCCTCAACAGGCCAGGCTTGGTCCTGTTTGTGGGTGAGTCCCAGAAAGAGGGCCAATTATATACAAATTCTATCTTTTGGGAGGGTCAGAAAACAGTTTTCAACCAGCGATTGAGTTGTGAGACTCTGCTGTAGAGCTCATCACTCCCCCTAACTGGGAGGGGGCCAGAGACAATTACTCGATGCCGACACATCTTTCTAGCTGATTTACACGCTGAAGCTACTGTATGTTGCGCTTGGTGACCTCTGACACTTTCATCCTAACATCGTTGGTGCCGACGTGGATAACAATATCTCTATACTCTCTACACTCGCCAGTTTTAGCTTTAGCCAGCACCATCTTCAGATTAGCCTTAACGTCGGTAGCCCTGCCCCCTGGTAAACAGTGTATGATCGCTGGATGATTCGTTTTAAGTCTAATACTGCGGGTAATGGAGTCGCCAATGACTGGGGTTTTCAATTTGTCTGAGCTAATGGTGGGAGCCTTCGGTGTCTCAGACCCCGTAACGGGAGGAGTAGAGACCAGAGAAGGCTCGGCCTCTGACTCCGACTCGCTGCTTAAACCGGTTGAAAGTTTTTGTCGGCTGAATGAGTGACACCGGTTGAGCATTCCTACAGCATTTCCCTCCAGAAGCCATGAGAAAGTTGTCTGCATGCGGGGACCGTGCGAGGGGATTTATACTAACGTTACTATCTGTACTTACTGGTGGCACAGACGCTGTTTCATCCTTTCCTACACTGAAATTACCCTTGCCTAACGATTGCGTCTGAAGCTGGGCTTGCAGCACTGCTATCCTCGCCGTAAGGCGATCCTTCTCCTGTATATTAGGAGTACAGCGACTGCAATTAGAAGGCATCATGTTAATGTTACTACTTCGCTTCGGCTGTTGGAGGTCCTGACGAACCACGTCCAGATAAAGCTTCCGGAGTGAAAAAGTTGAGTGAGGGAAAAACTAAAAATATGAACGGTAATTAAAAAGTAAAAACCGTAAAGTTGTCAGGTAGCTAAGTAAGGTTGGCAACAAAACGCACAGCAACACGTAAACAAAACGGCCCAACGGCAAGTAGCTGGGTCCTCACCGACATCAACGACGCAGAGGCCGGTTGATGGCACACTTACTGATAATATTTTTGAAAGACTTGTGAACGCTGACGTGTCCTGCCCTGTTCTGTTTCTGCGTACTGCTTCAGCTTCCTGTGTGTGTGTGTGTGTGTGTGTGTGTGTGTGTGTGTGTGTGTGTGTGTGTGTGTGTGTGTGTGTGTGTGTGTGTGTGTGTGTGTGTGTGTGTGTGTGTGTGTGTGTGTATGTGTGTGTGCATGTGAAAGACTGCTAGTTCTCCTGGGTCATTTCACATGGATCTGGCTCGGACTTCAAAACACTGACCACTGAAACACCTTGGATTATTTATCCATGCTGATTTAGAGCACTGGGTACTGGTGATCCACAGCGCAACACTCACACAGAAACACACACACACACATCCACAAATGCATGCACACAGGCATATGCACAAACATACACTGAGTGTACAAAACATTAGGAACATCTTCCTAATATTCAGTTGCACCCCCTTTTGCCCTCAGAGCAGCCTCAATTCTTCAGGGATGTACTCTACAAGTTTTCAAAAGCGTTACACAGATATTCTGGCCCATGTTGACTCCAATGCTTCCTACAGTCAAGTTAGCTGGATGTCTTTTGGGTGGTGGACCATTCTTGATACACACAGGAAACGGTTGAGAGTGAAAAACCCAGCAGCGTTGCAGTTCTTGACACACTCATACCGGAGTGCCTGGGACCTACTACCATACCCCGTTCAAAGACACTTCAGTCTTTTGTCGTGCACATTCACCCTCAGATTGGAACACATACACAACATGTCTCAATTGTCTCGTGGCTTAAAAATGTCTCTTTAACATGTCTCCTCCCCTTCATCTACACTGATTGAAGTGGATTTAATAGGTGACATCAATAAGGGATCATAGCTGTCAACTGGATTCAGCTGGTCAGTCTGTCATGGAAAGTTCCTAATGTTTTGTACTCTCAGTGTATGCAGACACACACAGACACATACACACACCTGTGGCCCCTGGCCTTGCGTTCCTGCACATATAGTCCTGGCAGCCCCACATTCAGTCAGACCAGATGGGCTCAGGTCAGAGACACACACATACTCCCTCACTCCCTTGCTCACCTCCCTCCCTCCCTTGCTCCCTCCATCCTTCCTTCCCTCCCTCCCTTGCTCCGTCCCTCCATCCTTCCTTCTTTCCCTCCCCCCTCCCTGCCTTACTCCCTCACAGCCAAGCAGTGTTCTCTGTTTGTGGTCTCAGCTCATTGGAATCACAAGCAAACCTCCAGCCCTTTAAAGTCATGCTTTTCCCTGGGCTGTAGCACTTCTAAACTGCCTGGCTAATTACAGATTGTTCGTTACTCCAAACGAGCCTGTACAAGGTTTATTTAGACATATGTGGTTCACAGAAGATGGACTTAGTGTGGTTTTAACACTACAGCTGGATAATGACTGTTCCCTGGTTCTCTATATTTAGGGACTACAGCTGGATAATGACTGTTCCCTGGTTCTCTATATTTAGGGACTACAGCTGGATAATGACTGTTCCCTGGTTCACTATATTTAGGGACTACAGCTGGATAATGACTGTTCCCTGGTTCTCTATATTTAGGGACTACAGCTGGATAATGACTGTTCCCTGGTTCTCTATATTTAGGGACTACAGCTGGATAATGACTGTTCCCTGGTTCTCTATATTTAGGGACTACAGCTGAATAATGACTGTTCCCTGGTTCTCTATATTTAGGGACTACAGCTGGATAATGACTGTTCCCTGGTTCTCTATATTTAGGGACTACAGCTGGATAATGACTGTTCCCTGGTTCTCTATATTTAGGGACTACAGCTGGATAATGACTGTTCCCTGGTTCTCTATATTTAGGGACTACAGCTGGATAATGACTGTTCCCTGGTTCTCTATATTTAGGGACTACAGCTGAATAATGACTGTTCCCTGGTTCTCTATATTTAGGGACTACAGCTGGATAATGACTGTTCCCTGGTTCTCTATATTTAGGGACTACAGCTGGATAATGACTGTTCCCTGGTTCTCTATATTTAGGGACTACAGCTGAATAATGACTGTTCCCTGGTTCTCTATATTTAGGGACTACAGCTGGATAATGACTGTTCCCTGGTTCTGTATATTTAGGGACTACAGCTGGATAATGACTGTTCCCTGGTTCTGTATATTTAGGGACTACAGCTGGATAATGACTGTTCCCTGGTTCTCTATATTTAGGGACTACAGCTGGATAATGACTGTTCCCTGGTTCTCTATATTTAGGGACCTATCGGTGTTAATGTTTGTGTGTGTGTGTGTGGTGGGACTCTCTCGCTTTCACACACACACACACACACACACACACACACACACACACACACACACACACACACACACACACACACACACACACACACACACACACACACACACACACACACACACACACACACACACACACACACACACAGACAGAGAGGGAGATCAGTTGATTAGGAGTAAAGTGGAGACTGATTACATTTCTCTATGCCAGCTGTGTTATTGTGTTTTTATCTGTGGGCCCTTGGCTATCACAGTCAACCATAGAGATAAAATAACATAAAGGAATATCTTCATTTGTATAACTACTGTGTTATCAAACCACACAATGGGACTCTAAAGCAAGTCGTTGAGTCCATTGACCTTGGGAAAATGTAGTTGTGCTTACTCTCTCTCTCTCTCTCTCTCTCGCACTCTCTCCCTCTCTCTCGCACTCTCTCCCTCGCTCTCTCTCTCTGTCTCTCTGTCTCTCTCTCTCTCGTTTTCTCTCTCTCTGTCTCTCGTTTTCTCTCTCTATGCCTCTTGTTTTCTCTCCCTGTCTCTCGTTTTCTCTCTCTGTCTCTCGTTTTCTCTCTTATGTCTCTCTCGTTTTCTCTCTCTCTCCCTCAGTTACCTTCTTTAGCTCTCTCTCTTCATCTATCTCTCTCTCTCTCTCTCTCTCTCTCTCTCTCTCTCTCTCTCTCTCTCTCACAAACACACACACACATTCTCACATACATTTTAATCACCGTCTCTAGTGTGTGGACTGAGGAAGTTGCCATAAGACAGATCCAAGGTCAGTTTTGTGATTTACTACTGATGGTCACGGTTAGGATTGAGGGAGAGTTATCTTACCCTAGATTTGCCTAAGAGCAACTTCTAGCCAAATCCACCCAACAAGCAGACATGCTTCTTTTCAATCTGCACTTAGATCAGTTCACCCACCCAGCAACCCAGCCAGAGAACACCCTTTAAATCTGTACTCATTCAGCTTGATTGTGTATCCTACTGTGCTTCGAACCTCCTCTGCTCTCTGATCAGCCTCCTGTGCTTTCGATGCCTTCATATTTTCTCTCTGTGGATTGGTTACAAAACCTGGGGCTGACTGACCAATAAAAATACTTAACACTGCCAACGAACAAACTGGTGGGCTCTATGGACATGTATCTGAGCCAATCAGTGACCTTATAAATAACCTTTGAACTGTTGTACATGTAAACATGGTTGTCACTATCTGGTCACGCTACAAAAAAACAGAACTATATGGTGCTTTCTGACCACCAATCAATTTGAATGATGTTGACATTTTTGTTTCTACCATGGCCATGTACTAAAATCTACTCTGTAAAAGTGTAAATCTGATGATGAGGAAGATGACGACGACGAATACAACGATGATGATGATGGCGATGACGATGAGAAAGATACTCAGGGGAGGAGGATCGGAAGGTGCCAAATATGTAAAAGAGAAGACATGCATACCTATATTGACTGACAGAATGTAATAGTTTTGTGTAGCATACGGAGAGAAAAAGAGACCTAATGGGATTTAGGCTATGATGCTTTGTATCTATTTCCCCAGAGTCAGATGAACTTGGGGATACCATTTGTATATCTTTGTATCCATTATGAAGGAAGTTGGAGGTAGTTTCGCAAAACAATGGTAACTAGTGTTAGCACAATGACTGGAAGTCTATGTGTATATTCTAGCAGATACCCACAGACTTCCAGTCATTTTGTTAACATAAGTTAGCAATTGCGCTAGCTTTAGTTAGCAACTTCCTTCAAACTGCACACAAGACACGAAAATGGTATCAAGGAGATAAAGGGCTTCGTTGCCAAAATCCCAAAGTACCCCTTTAACATCCCGAAGTATCCCTTTAACATCCCGAAGTATCCCTTTAACATACCGAAGTATCCCTTTAACATCCCGAAGTATCCCTTTAACATCCCTAAGTATCCCTTTAACATCCCGAAGTATCCCTTTAACATCCCGAAGTATCCCTTTAACATCCCGAAGTATCCCTTTAACATCCCGAAGTATCCCTTTAACATACCAAAGTGGGAAGGGAAGACCGACAGTTGTCTGATGGGCCACTGAATTCACCGATGTTAAGCCACTTGTTGGCCGCTGTAAGCTTGCTAACTGCACCCCATAAAAATGTGAGGATGACCAAATTAAGATGTATTGTTCAAATGCCATATACAGTATGTGAACACATGTTCTGATACATAAACCTGTGAAAGTGAATGATAATCCAGTCTTCCTATAAAGTAGGATCGTGTTCTTTAGGCACGAAACATGAGAAAGCGAACTGAAATAGGGAGTTTGACGTGTCAAATAGGAAACATTCACATTCATTTTCCATTGAAAATTATTTTTAAATGTTTTCCGTTGCTCGTCCAAATTGACACGGCCAAGATGTTTTGATGTTGAGTAGTCTAGGTTCCCGGTTTGTTTCTGCATCAGTCAACCTGTCCTTGTCTTACCTTAGTTGGCAAGGCAACAGTGAAGCATTCTATTGAACAAAGAAACAGGTACTCTGAGTTCCTTAGGCACCAAACGGAAGAAAACGGACTGAAACAGGGAGGGGCTATCTTAGAAATGCTTGTTTTTTGTTGTCCTTTGCAAAACGTTTTGCCCTAATGAGTAGGACCCAGGCTAAGGTTGTTGAGTCTAAGTGCTGAAATACTTTCTTCCCTAAGGTTGTCTACAAGACTTAACCAACTCACATCTGCTGCAACAAGAAAAAGAGGATCTTATAACTTAAAGATGGAATCTGCAGTAGGCGGGAACAGTGTCATGGCCGCCCTACGACCGTTGTTATTGTTTTTGTGGCCGAGCTGAGGAGCGTGACGTCGTGGCCGAGCTGAGGAGCGTGACGTCGTGACCGAGCTGAGGAGCATGACGTCGTGGCCGAGCTGAGGAGCGTGACGTCGTGACCGAGCTGAGGAGCGTGACGTCGTGGCCGAGCTGAGGAGCGTGACGTCGTGGCCGAGCTGAGGAGGTGACGTTGTGGCTGAAGAGCGTGACGTCGTGGCCGAGCTGAGGAGCGTGACGTCGTGGCCGAGCTGAGGAAGCGTGACCGAGCGGAACGTGACGTCGTGAGCGGAGGAGCGAGGAGCGTGAGGAGTGTGACGTCCGGCTGAGGAGCGTGACGTCGTGGCTGAGGAGCGTGACGTCGTGGCTGTGGGCGTGGACGCGTGTCGAGGAGCGTGGCGTCGTGGCCGAGCTGAGGAGCGTGACGTCGTGGCTGAGGAGCGTGACGTCGTGGCTGAGGAGCGTGACGTCGTGGCTGTGGAGCGTGACGTCGTGTCCGAGCTGAGGAGCGTGACGTCGTGACCGAGCTGAGGAGCGTGACGTCGTGACCGAGCTGAGGAGCGTGACGTCGTGGCCGAGCTGAGGAGCGTGACGTCGTGGCCGAGCTGAGGAGCGTGACGTCGTGGCCGAGCTGAGGAGCGTGACGTCGTGACCGAGCTGAGGAGCGTGACGTCGTGGCCGAGCTGAGGAGCGTGACGTCGTGGCCGAGCTGAGGAGTGTGACGTTGTGGCTGAAGAGCGTGACGTCGTGGCCGAGCTGAGGAGCGTGACGTCGTGGCTGAGGAGCGTGACGTCGTGGCCGAGCTGAGGAGCGTGACGTCGTGGCTGTGGAGCGTGACGTCATGGCTGAGGAGCGTGACGTCGTGGCCGAGCTGAGGAGTGTGACGCCGTGGCCGAGCTGAGGAATGTGACGTTGTGGCTGAGGAGCTTGACGTCGTGGCCGAGCTGAGGAGCGTGACGTCGTGGCTGAAGAGCGTGACTTCGTGGCTGAGCTGAGGAGCGTGACGTCATGGCTGAGGAGCGTGACGCCGTGGCCCGAGCTGAGGAGCGTGACGTCGTGGCCGAGTTGAGGAGCGTGACGCAGCATGGTAAAACATTGCAGTATATATTGTGTTCTTCTATTGCACATGCACAGGGTTTGTTGTTTGCAGTAACTTCTTTGTTTTTGTAATATCACAACCAGACGTTGCTGTTTCACCATTAAGGATGCCAGCTTAATCTTAATACTGTTTATGTATTTACAGATTCATAGTTACACATTTATTAAAGTCAGAGTTATGTATTCCACAAAGATTATTATTATTGATTTGAGCTTGCAAAGAAATAGTCACTTCAACATAAATAAAATATTATTATTGAAAGATTGGTTTATTGTGACAGGCTGTTGCTTATGTTACTTGTGTGTGTGTGTGTGTGTGTGTGTGTGTGTGTGTGTGTGTGTGTGTGTGTGTGTGTGTGTGTGTGTGTGTGTGTGTGTGTGTGTGCGCGCGTGCGTGCGTGCGTCTAGTTATGCCTGGTCCATGGGGATAGCCTTCAGTTGTTTATCAACAGAGTCCATGTTGTCCCTCAGTCCCAGTAAACACCATGGACAAAGTTCATCTGAGGTAAAGATTGAGACCTCTCTCTTTGCCTCCCTCTTAACCTCTCTCTTTTTTCCCTCTCAACCTCTTTCTCTCTCCCTCTCCTCTCTCTCTCCTTTTCTCTACCTCCACCCTCTCAATTCAATTCAATTCAAGGGGCTTTATTGGCATGGGAAACATATGTTAACATTGCCAATGCAAGTGAAGTACATAATATACAAAAGTGAAATTAACAATAAAAATGAACAGTAAACATCACACTCACAAGTTTCAAAAGAACAAAGACATTACAAATGTCATGTTATGTATATATACAGTGTTGTAATGATGTGGAAATAGTTCACAAAAGTACAAAAGGGAAAATAAATAAACATAAATATGGGTTGTATTTACAATGGTGTTTGTTCTTCACTGGTTGACCTTTTATTGTGGCAACAGGTCTCAAATCCTGCTGCTGTGATGACACAATGTGGTATTCATCCCAATAGATATGGGAGTTTATCAAAAATATATTTGTTTTCTAATTCTTTGTGGATCTTTATAATCTGAGGGAAATATGTCTCTAATATGGAGGAGGTTAGGAAGTGCAGCTCAGTTTCCACCTCATTTTGTGGGCAGTGTGCACATAGCCTGTCTTCTCTTTGTTTTTTTTACGTGTTATTTCTTACATTAGTACCCCAGGTCATCTTAGGTTTCATTACATACAGTCGAGAAGAACTACTGAATATAAGATCAGCGTCAACTCACCATCAGTACGACCAAGAATATGTTTTTCGCGACACGGATCCTGTGTTCTGCCTTTCAAACAGGACAACGGAATGGATCCCATGCAGCGACCCAAAAAAACGACTCCGAAAAAGAGGGAAACGAGGCGGTCTTCTGGTCAGACTCCGGAGACGGGCACACCGTGCACCATTCCCTAGCATTCTTCTTGCCAATGTCCAGTCTCTTGACAACAAGGTTGATGAAATCCGAGCAGGGGTAGCATTCCAGAGGGACATCAGAGACTGTAACGTTCTTTGCTTCACGGAAACATGGCTCACTGGAGAGACGCTAACCGAGGCGGTGCAGCCAACGGGTTTCTCCACGCATCGCGCCGACAGAAACAAACATCTTTCTGGTAAGAAGGGGGGCGGGGGCGTATGCCTTATGGCTAACGAGACATGGTGTGATGAAAGAAACATACAGGACCTCAAATCCTTCTGTTCACCTGATTTAGAATTCCTCACAATCAAATGTAGACCGCATTATCTACCAAGAGAATTCTCTTCGATTATAATCACAGCCGTATATATCCCCCCCAAGCAGACACATCGATGGCTCTGAACGAACTTTATTTAACTCTTTGCAAACTGGAAACCATTTATCCGGACGCTGCATTCATTGTAGCTGGGGATTTTAACAAGGCTAATCTGAAAACAAGACTCCCTAAATTTTATCAGCATATCGATTGCGCAACCAGGGGTGGAAAAACCTTGGATCATTGTTACTCTAACTTCCGCGACGCATATAAGGCCCTGCCCCGCCCCCTTTCGGAAAAGCTGACCACGACTCCATTTTGTTGATCCCTGCCTACAGACAGAAACTAAAACAAGAGGCTCCCACGCTGAGGTCTGTCCAACGCTGGTCCGACCAAGCTGACTCCACACTCCAAGACTGCTTCCATCACGTGGACTGGGATATGTTTCGTATTGCGTCAGATAACAACATTGACGAATACGCTGATTCGGTGTGCGAGTTCATTAGAACGTGCGTTGAAGATGTCGTTCCCATAGCAACGATTAAAACATTCTCTAACCAGAAACCGTGGATTGATGGCAGCATTCGCGTGAAACTGAAAGCGCGAACCACTGCTTTTAATCAGGGCAAGGTGTCTGGTAACATGACCGAATACAAACAGTGCAGCTATTCCCTCCGCAAGGCTATCAAACAAGCTAAGCGTCAGTACAGAGACAAAGTAGAATCTCAATTCAACGGCTCAGACACAAGAGGCATGTGGCAGGGTCTACAGTCAATCACGGACTACAAGAAGAAATCCAGCCCAGTCAAGGACCAGGATGTCTTGCTCCCAGGCAGACTAAATAACTTTTTTGCCCGCTTTGAGGACAATACAGTGCCACTGACACGGCCTGCAACGAAAACATGCGGTCTCTCCTTCACTGCAGCCGAGGTGAGTAAGACATTTAAACGTGTTAACCCTCGCAAGGCTGTAGGCCCAGACGGCATCCCCAGCCGCGCCCTCAGAGCATGCGCAGACCAGCTGGCCGGTGTGTTTACGGACATATTCAATCAATCCCTATACCAGTTTGCTGATCCCACATGCTTCAAGAGGGCCACCATTGTTCCTGTTCCCAAGAAAGCTAAGGTAACTGAGCTAAACGACTACCGCCCCGTAGCACTCACTTCCGTCATCATGAAGTGCTTTGAGAGACTAGTCAAGGACCATATCACCTCCACCCTACCTGACACCCTAGACCCACTCCAATTTGCTTACCGCCCAAATAGGTCCACAGACGATGCAATCTCAACCACACTGCACACTGCCCTAACCCATCTGGACAAGAGGAATACCTATGTGAGAATGCTGTTCATCGACTACAGCTCGGCATTCAACACCATAGTACCCTCCAAGCTCGTCATCAAGCTCGAGACCCTGGGTCTCGACCCCGCCCTGTGCAATTGGGTACTGGACTTCCTGACGGGCCGCCCCCAGGTGGTGAGGGTAGGCAACAACATCTCCTCCCCGCTGATCCTCAACACTGGGGCCCCACAAGGGTGCGTTCTGAGCCCTCTCCTGTACTCCCTGTTCACCCACGACTGCGTGGCCACGCACGCCTCCAACTCAATCATCAAGTTTGCGGACGACACAACAGTGGTAGGCTTGATTACCAACAACGACGAGACGGCTTACAGGGAGGAGGTGAGGGCCCTCGGAGTGTGGTGTCAGGAAAATAACCTCACACTCAACGTCAACAAAACTAAGGAGATGATTGTGGACTTCAGGACACAGCAGAGGGAGCACCCCCTATCCACATCGATGGAACAGTAGTGGAGAGGGTAGCAAGTTTTAAGTTCCTCGGCATACACATCACAGACAAACTGAATTGGTTCACTCACACAGACAGCATCGTGAAGAAGGCGCAGCAACGCCTCTTCAACCTCAGGAGGCTGAAGAAATTCGGCTTGTCACCAAAAGCACTCACAAACTTCTACAGCTGCACAATCGAGAGCATCCAGGCGGGCTGTATCACCGCCTGGTACGGCAACTGCTCCGCCCTCAACCGTAAGGCTCTCCAGAGGGTAGTGAGGTCTGCACAATGCATCACCGGGGGAAAACTACCTGCCCTCCAGGACACCTACACCACCCGATGTTACAGGAAGGCCATAAAGATCATCAAGGACATCAACCACCCGAGCCACTGCCTGTTCACCCCGCTATCATCCAGAAGGCGAGGTCAGTACAGGTGCATCAAAGCTGGGACCGAGAGACTGAAAAACAGCTTCTATCTCAAGGCCATCAGACTGTTAAACAGCCACCACTAACATTGAGTGGCTGCTGCCAACACACTGACTGTCACGAACCTTGCCGAAGATGGTGCCTCTTCCTGTTCGGGCGGTGCTCGGCGGTCGTCGTAGGCGGCCTATTAGATACCATCGATTCCCTTTCCGTTTGTTTTGGGTTATTGGGTAATTGGGTACACCTGTTTTGTATTAGGGTTAGTTTGTAGGGTATTTAAGGGCACTAGGCCCGCTGGGTATTTTTGCGGGCTTGTTTGTGTTACTCTGTGTTTGATGGTGTGAGTTATTCGTATATTTATTCTCCGGACTATTTTGTCCTGTTGTTTGGACTGGCAACTTATATACGCCCTGTGTGTTGGCGTGACTGTTTTGTTGCGTTGGGGAATAAATTTGAAAGAAAGACTGAACCCTGCTCTCTGCGCCTGATTCCACCCACCACCACTCCTAGTTGATCGTAACACTGACACTGACACTGACTCAACTCCAGCCACTTTAATAATGGGAATTGATGGGAAATGATGTAAATATATCACTAGCCACTTTAAACAATGCTACCTTATATAATGTTACTTACCCTACATTATTCATCTCATATGCATACGTATATACTGTACTCTATATCATCGTCTGCATCCTTATGTAATACATGTATCACTAGCCACTTTAACTATGCCACTTTGTTTACATACTCATCTCATATGTATATACTGTACTCGATACCATCTACTGTATCTTGCCTATGCTGCTCTGTACCATCACTCATTCATATATCCTTATGTACATATTCTTTATCCCCTTACACTGTGTATAAGACAGTAGTTTTGGAATTGTTAGTTAGATTACTTGTTGGTTATTACTGCATTGTCAGAACTAGAAGCACAAGCATTTCACTACTCTCGCATTAACATCTGCTAACCATGTGTATGTGACAATTAAAATTTGATTTGATATTGGCCATGTTCTGTTATAATCTCCACCCGGCACAGCCAGAAGAGGACTGGCCACCCCTCATAGCCTGGTTCCTCTCTAGGTTTCTTTCTAGGTGTTGGCCTTTCTAGGGAGTTTTTCCTAGCCAACGTGCTTCAACACCTGCATTGCTTGCTTTTTGGGGTTTTAGGCTGGGTTTCTGTACAGCACTTTGAGATATCAACGGATGTACGAAAGGCTATATAAATACATTTGATTTGATTTGCTATGATTGGTGTATTCCTAGTGAGTTCTTGAGGGTGCACCCACAGCCATAGCATACCTTGAAAACTCAGTGTTCAGATAAGCTACTTGTTAGTCAGTCCCAAATGTTTATATTTTGTAATGTGGTTAACTTTCTTCCAAGTTGAACATAGTGGCCAAATATATAACTAGTTTGGTACCCGTTACAACAACAAATAGGGTTACCCTACAACATTTGCTGTCTGGTGGTTTGCGTGAACAGGGTGGCCTGGAATGGAGTCAAATTCCCTGCCTGAATTATTGTTTCAGTCCGCCCCTGTTCTTACTCCAGCTGCTGTGCTTGGATGTGTGTTAAAACGGTCTTTCCAAAGTTGAACTAGGGTAACTGCTCAGCACTCAACGTCTTTTAGCTTCGACTTTGTAAGATGGTGCAGACAGGTAGATAGATAATGGTGGATTAGCTTGGGACAGGACAGGATATCTGGACCATTACCTTGCCTGGGAGAGCCCTAAACCTCCTTGTTACACACACACACACACACACACACACACCAGTGCTAGGACAGTCATGGCCGAAGCAACTCCAATCTGAGGCCAAATCACGACAGGAGCCATCCCACAGACTTGACGAGATGTGACGTCCGTCTCTATTTGTAATGAAATTATATTGTCCTTATTCAGGACACGCCATGTTTCTGAGCCAGGACGAAAGGTTAGTGCTTTGGCAGCTCAGTGGCTGTACACACACACACACACACACACACACACACACACACACACACACACACACACACACACACACACACACACACACACACACACACACACACACACACACACACACACACACACACACATACAGGGACATTTGCAAACATACACATGCACACACAT
>NC_088405.1:16094258-16103212 GCF_034236695.1 Oncorhynchus nerka
ATTATATAGGAATAGTAGTGGGACAGTAGTGCATTATATAGGGAATAGGGTATACTGTAGGTGGTATAGTAGTGCATTATATAGGGAATAGGTATACTGTAGGTGGTATAGTAGTGCATTATATAGGG
Organism: Oncorhynchus nerka; assembly: GCF_034236695.1. Classification (NCBI taxonomy): domain Eukaryota; kingdom Metazoa; phylum Chordata; class Actinopteri; order Salmoniformes; family Salmonidae; genus Oncorhynchus; species Oncorhynchus nerka. Next base: position 16,094,387 of record NC_088405.1, read on the forward strand.
AATAGCTCTGGTATAGTGCTAGGGAATATGGGTGGTATAGTAGTGCATTATATAGGGAATAGGGCTCTGGTCAACAGTAGTGCATTATATAGGGAATAGGGTATACTGTAGGTGGTATAGTAGTGCATTATATAGGGAATATGGCTCTGGTCAACAGTAGTGCACTAGGTGGTATAGTAGTGCATTATATAGGGAATAGGGTATACTGTAGGTGGTATAGTAGTGCATTATATAGGGAATAGGGCTCTGGTCAACAGTAGTGCATTATATAGGGAATAGGGCTCTGGTCAACAGTAGTGCATTATATAGGAATAGGGCTACTGTAGGTGGTATAGTAGTGCATTATATAGGGAATAGGGTATACTGTAGGTGGTACAGTAGTGCACTATATAGGGAATAGTATACTGTAGGTGGTACAGTAGTGCATTATATAGGGAATAGGGCTCTGGTCAACAGTAGTGCATTATATAGGGAATATGGCTCTGGTCAACAGTAGTGCACTATATAGGGAATAGGGTATACTGTAGGTGGTATAGTAGTGCATTATATAGGGAATAGGGTATACTGTAGGTGGTATAGTAGTGCATTATATAGGGAATAGGGCTCTGGTCAACAGTAGTGCATTATATAGGGAATATGGCTCTGGTCAACAGTAGTGCACTATATAGGGAATAGGGTATACTGTAGGTGGTATAGTAGTGCATTATATAGGGAATAGGGTATACTGTAGGGTATAGTAGTGCATTATATAGGGAATAGGGCTCTGGTCAACAGTAGTGCACTATATAGGGAATAGGGGCTAGGTGGTATAGTAGTGCATTATATAGGGAATAGGGTATACTGTAGGTGGTATAGTAGTGCATTATATAGGGAATAGGGCTCTGGTCAACAGTAGTGCATTATATAGGGAATATGGCTCTGGTCAACAGTAGTGCACTATATAGGGAATAGGGTATACTGTAGGTGGTATAGTAGTGCATTATATAGGGAATAGGGTATACTGTAGGTGGTATAGTAGTGCATTATATAGGGAATAGGGCTCTGGTCAACAGTAGTGCATTATATAGGGAATATGGCTCTGGTCAACAGTAGTGCATTATATAGGGAATAGGGTATACTGTAGGTGGTATAGTAGTGCATTATATAGGGAATAGGGTATATAGGTGGTATAGTAGTGCATTATATAGGGAATAGGGCTCTGGTCAACAGTAGTGCATTATATAGGGAATATGGCTCTGGTGTACAGTAGTGCATTATATAGGGAATAGGGTATACTGTAGGTGGTATAGTAGTGCATTATATAGGGAATAGGGTATACTGTAGGTGGTATAGTAGTGCATTATATAGGGAATAGGGTATACTGTAGGTGGTATAGTAGTGCATTATAGGTAATAGGGTATACTCTGGTGGTATAGTAGTGCATTATAGGGAATATGGCTCTGGTCAACAGTAGTGCATTATATAGGGAATAGGGTATACTGTAGGTGGTATAGTAGTGCATTATATAGGGAATAGGGTATACTGTAGGTGGTATAGTAGTGCATTATATAGGGAATAGGGCTCTGGTGGTACAGTAGTGCATTATATAGGGAATATGGCTCTGGTCAACAGTAGTGCATTATATAGGGAATAGGGTGGCTCTAGGTGGTATAGTAGTGCATTATATAGGGAATAGGGTATACTGTAGGTGGTATAGTAGTGCATTATATAGGGAATAGGGTATACTGTAGGTGGTATAGTAGTGCATTATATAGGGAATAGGGTATACTGTAGGTGGTATAGTAGTGCATTATATAGGGAATAGGGCTCTGGTCAACATAGTGCATTAAATAGGGAATAGGGTATACTGTAGGTGGTATAGTAGTGCATTATATAGGGAATAGGGCTCTGGTCAACAGTAGTGCATTATATAGGGAATAGGGCTCTGGTCAACAGTAGTGCATTATATAGGGAATAGGGTATACTGTAGGTGGTATAGTAGTGCATTATATAGGGAATATAGTGGTAAGTAGTGCATTATATAGGGAATAGGGCTCTGGTCAACAGGTGCATTATATAGGGAATATGGCTCTGGTCAACAGTAGTGCATTATATAGGGAATAGGGTATACTGTAGGTGGTATAGTAGTGCATTATATAGGGAATAGGGTATACTGTAGGTGGTATAGTAGTGCATTATATAGGGAATAGGGTATACTGTAACAGTAGTGCATTATATAGGGAATAGGGCTCTGGTCAACAGTAGTGCATTATATAGGGAATAGGGCTCTGGTCAACAGTAGTGCATTATATAGGGAATAGGGTATACTGTAGGTGGTATAGTAGTGCATTATATAGGGAATAGGGTATACTGTAGGTGGTATAGTAGTGCACTATATAGGGAATAGGGCTCTGGTCAACAGTAGTGCATTATATAGGGAATATGGCTCTGGTCAACAGTAGTGCATATATAGGGAATAGGGAATAGTAGTGCTCTGGAATCATAGTAGTGCATTATATAGGGTGGCTCTGGTCAACAGTAGTGCATTATATAGGGAATAGGGTATACTGTAGGTGGTATAGTAGTGCATTATATAGGGAATAGGGTATACTGTAGTAGTGGTATAGTAGTGCATTATATATAGGGAATAGGGTATACTGTAGGGTGGTACAGTAGTGCATTATATAGGGAATAGGGCTCTGGTCAACAGTAGTGCATTATATAGGGAATAGGGCTCTGGTACAGTAGTGCATTATATAGGGAATAGGGTATACTGTAGGTGGTATAGTAGTGCACTATATAGGGAATATGGTATACTGTAGGTGGTATAGTAGTGCATTATATAGGGAATAGGGCTCTGGTCAACAGTAGTGCATTATATACTGTAGGTGGTATAGTAGGGCATTATATAGGGAATAGGGTATACTGTAGGTGGTATAGTAGTGCATTATATAGGGAATAGGGCTCTGGTATACTGAATAGGCTCTGGTATAGTAGTGCATTATATAGGGAATAGGGTATACTGTAGGTGGTATAGTAGTGCATTATATAGGGAATAGGGTCAACAGTAGTGCTGGTCAACAGTAGTGCATTATATAGGGAATATAGTAGTGCATTATATAGGGAATAGGGCTCTGGTAAACAGTAGTGCATTATATAGGGAATAGGGCTCTGGTCAACAGTAGTGCATTATATAGGGAATATGGCTCTGGTCAACAGTAGTGCACTATATAGGGAATAGGGTATACTGTAGGTGGTATAGTAGTGCATTATATAGGGAATAGGGCTCTGGTCAACAGTAGTGCATTATATAGGGAATATGGCTCTGGTCAACAGTAGTGCACTATATAGGGAATAGGGTATACTGTAGGTGGTATAGTAGTGCATTATATAGGGAATAGGGTATACTGTAGGTGGTATAGTAGTGCATTATATAGGGAATAGGGCTCTGGTCAACAGTAGTGCATTATATAGGGAATATGGCTCTGGTCAACAGTAGTGCACTATATAGGGAATAGGGTATACTGTAGGTGGTATAGTAGTGCATTATATAGGGAATAGGGTATACTGTAGGTGGTATAGTAGTGCATTATATAGGGAATAGGGCTCTGGTCAACAGTAGTGCATTATATAGGGAATATGGCTCTGGTCAACAGTAGTGCACTATATAGGGAATAGGGTATACTGTAGGTGGTATAGTAGTGCATTATATAGGGAATAGGGTATACTGTAGGTGGTATAGTAGTGCATTATATAGGGAATAGGGTATACTGTAGGTGGTATAGTAGTGCATTATATAGGGAATAGGGCTCTGGAAGTAGTGCATATATAGGGAATATGGCTCTGGTCAACAGTAGTGCACTATATAGGGAATAGGGTATACTGTAGGTGGTATAGTAGTGCATTATATAGGGAATAGGGTATACTGTAGGTGGTATAGTAGTGCATTATATAGGAATAGGGCTCTGGTCAACAGTAGTGCATTATATAGGGAATATGGCTCTGGTCAACAGTAGTGCATTATATAGGGAATAGGGTATACTGTAGGTGGTATAGTAGTGCATTATATAGGGAATAGGGTATACTGTAGGTGGTATAGTAGTGCATTATATAGGGAATAGGGTATACTGTAGGTGGTATAGTAGTGCATTATATAGGGAATAGGGTATACTGTAGGTGGTATAGTAGTGCATTATATAGGGAATAGGGTATACTGTAGGTGGTATAGTAGTGCATTATATAGGGAATAGGGTATACTGTAGGTGGTATAGTAGTGCATTATATAGGGAATAGGGCTCTGGTCAACAGTAGTGCATTATATAGGGAATATGGCTCTGGTCAACAGTAGTGCACTATATAGGAATAGGGTATACTGTAGGTGGTATAGTAGTGCATTATATAGGGAATAGGGTATACTGTAGGTGGTATAGTAGTGCATTATATAGGGAATAGGGCTCTGGTCAACAGTAGTGCATTATATAGGGAATAGGCTCTGGTCAATAGTAGTGCATTATATAGGGAATAGGGTATACTGCAGGTGGTATAGTAGTGCATTATATAGGGAATAGGGTATACTGTAGGTGGTATAGTAGTGCATTATATAGGGAATAGGGTATACTGTAGGTGGTATAGTAGTGCATTATATAGGGAATAGGGCTCTGGTCAACAGTAGTGCATTATATAGGGTATACTGTAGGTGGTATAGTAGTGCATTATATAGGGAATAGGGCTCTGGTCAACAGTAGTGCATTATATAGGGAATAGGGCTCTGGTCAACAGTAGTGCATTATATAGGGAATAGGGTATACTGTAGGTGGTATAGTAGTGCATTATATAGGGAATAGGGTATACTGTAGGTGGTATAGTAGTGCATTATATAGGGAATAGGGCTCTGGTCAACAGTAGTGCATTATATAGGGAATAGGGCTCTGGTCAACAGTAGTGCATTATATAGGGAATAGGGTATACTGTAGGTGGTATAGTAGTGCATTATATAGGGAATAGGGTATACTGTAGGTGGTATAGTAGTGCATTATATAGGGAATAGGGCTCTGGTCAACAGTAGTGCATTATATAGGGAATATGGCTCTGGTCAACAGTAGTGCATTATATAGGGAATAGGGTATACTGTAGGTGGTATAGTAGTGCATTATATAGGGAATAGGGTATACTGTAGGTGGTATAGTAGTGCATTATATAGGGAATAGGGCTCTGGTCAACAGTAGTGCATTATATAGGGAATATGGCTCTGGTCAACAGTAGTGCACTATATAGGGAATAGGGTGTACTGTAGGTGGTATAGTAGTGCATTATATAGGGAATAGGGTATACTGTAGGTGGTATAGTAGTGCATTATATAGGGAATAGGGTATACTGTAGGTGGTATAGTAGTGCATTATATAGGGAATAGGGCTCTGGTCAACAGTAGTGCATTATATAGGGAATATGGCTCTGGTCAACAGTAGTGCACTATATAGGGAATAGGGTATACTGTAGGTGGTATAGTAGTGCATTATATAGGGAATAGGGTATACTGTAGGTGGTATAGTAGTGCATTATATAGGGAATAGGGCTCTGGTCAACAGTAGTGCATTATATAGGGAATATGGCTCTGGTCAACAGTAGTGCATTATATAGGGAATAGGGTATACTGTAGGTGGTATAGTAGTGCATTATATAGGGAATAGGGTATACTGTAGGTGGTATAGTAGTGCATTATATAGGGAATAGGGTATACTGTAGGTGGTATAGTAGTGCATTATATAGGGAATAGGGTATACTGTAGGTGGTATAGTAGTGCATTATATAGGGAATAGGGCTCTGGTCAACAGTAGTGCATTATATAGGGAATATGGCTCTGGTCAACAGTAGTGCATTATATAGGGAATAGGGTATACTGTAGGTGGTATAGTAGTGCATTATATAGGGAATAGGGTATACTGTAGGTGGTATAGTAGTGCATTATATAGGGAATAGGGCTCTGGTCAATAGTAGTGCATTATATAGGGAATAGGGCTGTAGGTGGTATACAGTAGTGCATTATATAGGTAGGGTGTACTGTAGGTGGTATAGTAGTGCATTATATAGGGAAATAGTAGTGCATTATATGAATAGGTGGTATACATTATATAGGGAATAGGGTAGGTGGTATAGTAGTGCATTATATAGGGAATAGGGTATACTGTAGGTGGTATAGTAGTGCATTATATAGGGAATAGGGCTCTGGTCAACAGTAGTGCATTATATAGGGAATAGGGTATACTGTAGGTGGTATAGTAGTGCATTATATAGGGAATAGGGTATACTGTAGGTGGTATAGTAGTGCATTATATAGGGAATAGGGTATACTGTAGGTGGTATAGTAGTGCATTATATAGGGAATAGGGCTCTGGTCAACAGTAGTGCATTATATAGGGAATATGGCTCTGGTCAACAGTAGTGCATTATATAGGGAATAGGGTATACTGTAGGTGGTATAGTAGTGCATTATATAGGGAATAGGGTATACTGTAGGTGGTATAGTAGTGCATTATATAGGGAATAGGGCTCTGGTCAACAGTAGTGCATTATATAGGGAATATGGCTCTGGTCAACAGTAGTGCATTATATAGGGAATAGGGTGTACTGTAGGTGGTATAGTAGTGCATTATATAGGGAATAGGGTATACTGTAGGTGGTATAGTAGTGCATTATATAGGGAATAGGGTATACTGTAGGTGGTATAGTAGTGCATTATATAGGGAATAGGGTATACTGTAGGTGTACAGTAGTGCATTATATAGGGAATAGGGTATACTGTAGGTGGTATAGTAGTGCATTATATAGGGAATAGGGTATACTGTAGGTGGTATAGTAGTGCATTATATAGGGAATAGGGTATACTGTAGGTGGTATAGTAGTGCATTATATAGGGAATAGGGCTCTGGTCAACAGTAGTGCATTATATAGGGAATATGGCTCTGGTCAACAGTAGTGCATTATATAGGTGGTATAGTAGTGCATTATATAGGGAATAGGGTATACTGTAGGTGGTATAGTAGTGCATTATATAGGGAATAGGGCTCTGGTGGTACAGTAGTGCATTATATAGGGAATAGGGCTCTGTGCAATAGTAGTGCATTATATAGGGAATAGGGTATACTGTAGGTGGTATAGTAGTGCATTATATAGGGAATAGGGTATACTGTAGGTGGTATAGTAGTGCATTATATAGGGAATAGGGTATACTGTAGGTGGTATAGTAGTGCATTATATAGGGAATAGGGCTCTGGTCAACAGTAGTGCATTATATAGGGAATAGGGCTCTGGTCAACAGTAGTGCATTATATAGGGAATAGGGTATACTGTAGGTGGTATAGTAGTGCATTAAATAGGGAATAGGGTATACTGTAGGTGGTATAGTAGTGCATTATATAGGGAATAGGGTATACTGTAGGCAGTAGTGCATTATATAGGGAATAGGGTATACTCTGGTGGTACAGTAGTGCATTATATAGGGAATATGGCTCTGGTCAACAGTAGTGCACTATATAGGGAATAGGGTATACTGTAGGTGGTATAGTAGTGCATTATATAGGGAATAGGGTATACTGTAGGTGGTATAGTAGTGCATTATATAGGGAATAGGGCTCTGGTCAACAGTAGTGCATTATATAGGGAATATGGCTCTGGTACAGTAGTGCATTATATAGGGAATAGGGTATACTGTAGGTGGTATAGTAGTGTAGGGAATAGGGTATACTGTAGGTGGTATAGTAGTGCATTATATAGGGAATAGGGTATACTGTAGGTGGTATAGTAGTGCATTATATAGGGAATAGGTAATGCTCTGTAGGGCTCTGGTACAGTAGTGCATTATATAGGGAATATGGCTCTGGTACAGTAGTGCACTATATAGGGAATAGGGTATACTGTAGGTGGTATAGTAGTGCATTATATAGGGAATAGGGTATACTGGTGGTATAGTAGTGCATTATATAGGGAATAGGGCTCTGGTCAACAGTAGTGCATTATATAGGGAATAGGGTATACTGTAGGTGGTATAGTAGTGCATTATATAGGGAATAGGGTATACTGTAGGTGGTATAGTAGTGCATTATATAGGGAATAGGGTATACTGTAGGTGGTATAGTAGTGCATTATATAGGGAATAGGGCTCTGGTCAACAGTAGTGCATTATATAGGGAATATGGCTCTGGTCAACAGTAGTGCACTATATAGGGAATAGGGTATACTGTAGGTGGTATAGTAGTGCATTATATAGGGAATAGGGTATACCGTAGGTGCTATAGTAGTGCATTATATAGGGAATAGGGTATACTGTAGGTGGTATAGTAGTGCATTATATAGGGAATAGGGTATACTGGTAGGGAATAGGGTATATAGTAGTGCATTATATAGGGAATAGGGCTCTGGTCAACAGTAGTGTAGGAATATGGCTCTGGTCAACAGTAGTGCACTATATAGGGAATAGGGTATACTGTAGGTGGTATAGTAGTCAATTATATAGGGAATAGGGCTCTGGTCAACAGTAGTGCATTATATAGGGAATAGGCTCTGGTCAACAGTAGTGCATTATATAGGGAATAGGGTATACTGTAGGTGGTATAGTAGTGCATTATATAGGGAATAGGGTATACTGTAGGTGGTATAGTAGTGCATTATATAGGGAATAGGGTATACTCTAGGTGGTATAGTAGTGCATTATATAGGGAATAGGGCTCTGGTCAACAGTAGTGCATTATATAGGGAATATGGCTCTGGTCAACAGTAGTGCATTATATAGGGAATAGGGTATACTGTAGGTGGTATAGTAGTGCATTATATAGGGAATAGGGTATACTGTAG
>NC_088405.1:16103312-16245812 GCF_034236695.1 Oncorhynchus nerka
GTGGTATAGTAGTGCATTATATAGGGAATAGGGGCTCTGGTAGTAGTGCATTATATAGGGAATATGGCTCTGGTCAACAGTAGTGCATTATATAGGGAATAGGGTATACTGTAGGTGGTATAGTAGTGCATTATATAGGGAATAGGGTATACTGTAGGTGGTATAGTAGTGCATTATATAGGGAATAGGGCTCTGGTCAGGTGGTATAGTAGTGCATTATATAGGGAATAGGGTATACTGTAGGTGGTATAGTAGTGCATTATATAGGGAATAGGGTATACTGTAGGTGGTATAGTAGTGCATTATATAGGGAATAGGGTATACTGTAGGTGGTATAGTAGTGCATTATATAGGGAATAGGGCTCTGGTCAACAGTAGTGCATTATATAGGGAATAGGGCTCTGTGCAACAGTAGTGCTATATAGGGAATAGGGTGTACTGTAGGTGGTATAGTAGTGCATTATATAGGGAATAGGGTATACTGTAGGTGGTATAGCAGTGCATTATATAGGGAATAGGGTATACTGTAGGTGGTATAGCAGTGCATTATATAGGGAATAGGGTATACTGTAGGTGGTATAGTAGTGCATTATATAGGGAATAGGGCTCTGGTCAACAGTAGTGCATTATATAGGGAATGGGGTATACTGTAGGTGGTATAGCAGTGCATTATATAGGGAATAGGGCTCTGGTCAACAGTAGTGCATTATATAGGGAATAGGGCTCTGGTCAACAGTAGTGCATTATATAGGGAATATGGTATACTGTAGGTGGCATAGTAGTGCATTAAATAGGGAATAGGGTATACTGTAGTGTGGTATAGTAGTGCATTATATAGGGAATAGGGCTCTGGTCAACAGTAGTGCATTATAGGGAATAGGGCTCTGGTCAACAGTAGTGCATTATATAGGGAATAGGCTCTGGGTAGTACTGTAGGGTAGGGTATAGTAGGTGGTATAGTAGTGCATTATATAGGGAATAGGGTATACTGTAGGTGGTATAGTAGTGCATTATATAGGGAATAGGGCTCTGGTCAACAGTAGTGCATTATATAGGGAATATGGCTCTGGTCAACAGTAGTGCATTATATAGGGAATAGGGTATACTGTAGGTGGTATAGTAGTGCATTATATAGGGAATAGGGTATACTGTAGGTGGTATAGTAGTGCATTATATAGGGAATAGGGTATACTGTAGGTGGTATAGCAGTGCATTATATAGGGAATAGGGTATACTGTAGGTGGTATAGTAGTGCATTATATAGGGAATAGGGTATACTGTAGGTGGTATAGTAATGCATTATATAGGTAATAGGGCTCTGGTCAACAGTAGTGCATTATATAGGGAATATGGCTCTGGTCAACAGTAGTGCACTATATAGGGAATAGGGTATACTGTAGGTGGTATAGTGCATTATATAGGGAATAGGGTATACTGTAGGTGGTATAGTAGTGCATTATATAGGGAATAGGGCTCTGGTCAACAGTAGTGCATTATATAGGGAATAGGGCTCTGGTCAACAGTAGTGCATTATATAGGGAATAGGGTGTACTGTAGGTGGTATAGTAATGCATTATATAGGGAATAGGGTATACTGTAGGTGGTATAGTAGTGCATTATATAGGGAATAGGGTAATAGTGGTATAGTAGTGCTGAATAGGCTCTGGTAGTAGCATTATATAGGGAATATGGTGCATTACTATATAGGGAATAGGGTATACTGTAGGTGGTATAGTAGTGCATTATATAGGGAATAGGGTATACTGTAGGGCTGCATTATATAGGGAATGGTACTGTAGGTGGTATAGTAGTGCATTATATAGGGAATAGGGTATACTGTAGGTGGTATAGTAGTGCATTATATAGGGAATAGGGTATACTGTAGGTGGTATAGTAGTGCATTATATAGGGAATAGGGCTCTGGTCAACAGTAGTGCATTATATAGGGAATATGGCTCTGGTCAACAGTAGTGCATTATATAGGGAATAGGGTATACTGTAGGTGGTATAGTAGTGCATTATATAGGGAATAGGGTATACTGTAGGTGGTATAGTAGTGCATTATATAGGGAATAGGGTAGTAGTGCATTATATAGGGTAGGGTACAGTAGTGCATTATATAGGAATAGGGTATACTGTAGGTGGTATAGTAGTGCATTATATAGGGAATAGGTATACTCTGGTGGTATAGTAGTGCATTATATAGGGAATAGGGCTCTGGTCAACAGTAGTGCTAGGGAATAGGCTCTGGTCAATAGTAGTGCATTATATAGGGAATAGGGTATACTGTAGGTGGTATAGTAGTGCATTATATAGGGAATAGGGTATACTGTAGGTGGTATAGTAGTGCATTATATAGGGAATAGGGCTCTGGTAGTAGTGCTGAATAGGCTCTGGTATAGTAGTGCATTATATAGGGAATAGGGTATACTGTAGGTATAGTAGTGCATTATATAGGGAATAGGGTATACTGTAGGTGGTATAGTAGTGCATTATATAGGGAATAGGGCTCTGGTCAACAGTAGTGCATTATATAGGGAATATGGCTCTGGTCAACAGTAGTGCACTATATAGGGAATAGGGTATACTGTAGGTGGTATAGTAGTGCATTATATAGGGAATAGGGTATACCGTAGGTGCTATAGTATTGCATTATATAGGGAATAGGGTATACTGTAGGTGGTATAGTAGTGCATTATATAGGGAATAGGGTATACTGTAGGTGGTATAGTAGTGCATTATATAGGGAATAGGGTATACTGTAGGTGGTATAGTAGTGCATTATATAGGGAATAGGGCTCTGGTCAACAGTAGTGCATTATATAGGGAATATGGCTCTGGTCAACAGTAGTGCATTATATAGGGTATATAGGGGTATAGTAGTCATTATATAGGGAATAGGGCTCTGGTATAGTAGTGCATTATATAGGGAATAGGGTATACTGTAGGTGGTATAGTAGTGCATTATATAGGGAATAGGGTATACTGTAGGTGGTATAGTAGTGCATTATATAGGGAATAGGGTATACTGTAGGTGGTATAGTAGTGCATTATATAGGGAATAGGGCTCTGGTCAACAGTAGTGCATTATATAGGGAATATGGCTCTGGTCAACAGTAGTGCACTATATAGGGAATAGGGTATACTGTAGGTGGTATAGTAGTGCATTATATAGGGAATAGGGTATACTGTAGGTGGTATAGTAGTGCATTATATAGGGAATAGGGCTCTGGTATAGTAGTGCATTATATAGGGAATATGGCTCTGGTCAGTAGTGCATTATATAGGGAATAGGGTATACTGTAGGTGGTATAGTAGTGCATTATATAGGGAATAGGGTATACTGTAGGTGGTATAGTAGTGCATTATATAGGGAATAGGGTATACTGTAGGTGGTATAGTAGTGCATTATATAGGGAATAGGGTATACTCTGGTGGTATAGTAGTGCATTATATAGGGAATAGGGTATACTGTAGGTGGTATAGTAGTGCATTATATAGGGAATAGGGTATACTGTAGGTGGTATAGTAGTGCATTATATAGGGAATAGGGCTCTGGTCAACAGTAGTGCATTATATAGGGAATAGGGCTCTGTGCAACAGTAGTGCATTATATAGGGAATAGGGTGTACTGTAGGTGGTATAGTAGTGCATTATATAGGGAATAGGGTATACTGCAGGTGGTATAGCAGTGCATTATATAGGGAATAGGGTATACTGTAGGTGGTATAGCAGTGCATTATATAGGGAATAGGGTATACTGTAGGTGGTATAGTAGTGCATTATATAGGGAATAGGGCTCTGGTCAACAGTAGTGCATTATATAGGGAATGGGGTATACTGTAGGTGGTATAGCAGTGCATTATATAGGGAATAGGGCTCTGGTCAACAGTAGTGCATTATATAGGGAATAGGGCTCTGGTCAACAGTAGTGCATTATATAGGGAATAGGGTATACTGTAGGTGGCATAGTAGTGCATTAAATAGGGAATAGGGTATACTGTAGGTGGTATAGTAGTGCATTATATAGGGAATAGGGGTGGTATAGTAGTGCATTATATAGGGAATAGGGCTCTGGTCAACAGTAGTGCATTATATAGGGAATATGGCTCTGGTCAATAGTAGTGCACTATATAGGGAATAGGGTATACTGTAGGTGGTATAGTAGTGCATTATATAGGGAATAGGGTATACTGTAGGTGGTATAGTAGTGCATTATATAGGGAATAGGGCTCTGGTCAACAGTAGTGCATTATATAGGGAATATAGCTCTGGTCAACATTAGTGCATTATATAGGGAATAGGGTGTACTGTAGGTGGTATAGTAGTGCATTATATAGGGAATAGGGTATACTGCAGGTGGTATGGTGCATTATATAGGGAATAGGGTATACTGTAGTAGTGCATTATATAGGGAATAGGGTATACTGTAGGTGGTATAGTAGTGCATTATATAGGGAATAGGGTATACTGTAGGTGGTATAGTAGTGCATTATATAGGGAATAGGGCTCTGGTCAACAGTAGTGCATTATATAGGGAATATGGCTCTGGTCAACAGTAGTGCACTATATAGGGAATAGGGTATACTGTAGGTGGTATAGTAGTGCATTATATAGGGAATAGGGTATACTGTAGGTGGTATAGGGCTCTGGTAGTGCATTATATAGGGAATAGGGCTCTGGTCAACAGTAGTGCATTATATAGGGAATAGGGCTACTGTAGGTGGTATAGTAGTGCATTATATAGGGAATAGGGTATACTGTAGGTGGTATAGTAGTGCATTATATAGGGAATAGGGTATACTGTAGGTGGTATAGTAGTGCATTATATAGGGAATAGGGAACAGTAGTGCATTATATAGGGAATATGGCTCTGGTCAACAGTAGTGCACTATATAGGGAATAGGGTATACTGTAGGTGGTATAGTAGTGCATTATATAGGGAATAGGGTATCGTAGGTGCTATAGTAGTGCATTATATAGGGAATAGGGTATACTGTAGGTGGTATAGTAGTGCATTATATAGGGAATAGGGTATACTGTAGGTGGTATAGTAGTGCATTATATAGGGAATAGGGTATACTGTAGGTGGTATAGTAGTGCATTATATAGGGAATAGGGCTCTGGTCAACAGTAGTGCATTATATAGGGAATAGGGCTCTGGTCAACAGTAGTGCATTATATAGGGAATAGGGAGGTGGTATAGTAGTGCATTATATAGGGAATAGGGTATACTGCAGGTGGTATAGTAGTGCATTATATAGGGAATAGGGTATACTGTAGGTGGTATAGCAGTGCATTATATAGAATAGGGCATTATATAGTGCATTATATAGGGAATAGGGTATACTGTAGGTGGTATAGTAGTGCATTATATAGGGAATAGGGCTCTGGTCAACAGTAGTGCATTATATAGGAATATGGCTCTGGTCAACAGTAGTGCATTATATAGGGAATAGGGTATACTGTAGGTGGTATAGTAGTGCATTATATAGGGAATAGGGTATACTGTAGGTGGTATAGTAGTGCATTATATAGGGAATAGGGCTCTGGTCAACAGTAGTGCATTATATAGGGAATAGGGCTCTGCAACAGTAGTGCATTATATAGGGAATAGGGTATACTGTAGGTGGTATAGTAGTGCATTTAGGGAATAGGGTATACTGTAGGTGGTATAGTAGTGCATTATATAGGGAATAGGGTATACTGTAGGTGGTATAGTAGTGCATTATATAGGGAATAGGGCTCTGGTCAACAGTAGTGCATTATATAGGGAATATGGCTCTGGTCAACAGTAGTGCATTATATAGGGAATAGGGTATACTGTAGGTGGTATAGTAGTGCATTATATAGGGAATAGGGTATACTGTAGGTGGTATAGTAGTGCATTATATAGGGAATAGGGTATACTGTAGGTGGTATAGTAGTGCATTATATAGGGAATAGGGCTCTGGTCAACAGTAGTGCATTATATAGGGAATATGGCTCTGGTCAACAGTAGTGCATTATATAGGGAATAGGGTATACTGTAGGTGGTATAGTAGTGCATTATATAGGGAATAGGGCTCTGGTCAACAGTAGTGCATTATATAGGGAATATGGCTCTGGTCAACAGTAGTGCATTATATAGGGAATAGGGTATACTGTAGGTGGTATAGTAGTGCATTATATAGGGAATAGGGTATACTGTGGTGGTATAGTAGTGCATTATATAGGGAATAGGGTATACTGTCAGGTGGTATAGTAGTGCATTATATAGGGAATAGGGTATACTGTAGGTGGTATAGTAGTGCATTATATAGGGAATAGGGTATACTGTAGGTGGTATAGTAGTGCATTATATAGGGAATAGGGTATACTGTAGGTGGTATAGTAGTGCATTATATAGGGAATAGGGTATACTGTAGGTGGTATAGTAGTGCATTATATAGGGAATAGGGTATACTGTAGGTGGTATAGTAGTGCATTATATAGGGAATAGGGCTCTGGTCAACAGTAGTGCATTATATAGGGAATATGGCTCTGGTCAACAGTAGTGCATTATATAGGGAATAGGGTATACTGTGGTGGTATAGTAGTGCATTATATAGGGAATAGGGTATACTGTAGGTGGTATAGTAGTGCATTATATAGGGAATAGGGCTCTGGTCTATAGTAGTGCATTATAGGGAATAGGGAATAGGTGGTAGTAGTGCATTATATAGGGAATAGGGTATACTAGGTGGTATAGTAGTGCATTATATAGGGAATAGGATATACTGTAGGTGGTATAGTAGTGCATTATATAGGGAATAGGGTATACTCTGGTGGTATAGTAGTGCATTATATAGGGAATAGGGCTCTGGTCAACAGTAGTGCATTATATAGGGAATAGGGTATACTGTAGGTGTTATAGTAGTGCATTATATAGGGAATAGGGTATACTGTAGGTGGTATAGTAGTGCATTATATAGAATAGGGTATACTGTAGTGCATAGTGCATATAGGGAATAGGGTATACTGTAGGTGGTATAGTAGTGCATTATATAGGGAATAGGGTATACTGTAGGTGGTATAGTAGTGCATTATATAGGGAATAGGGTATACTGTAGGTGGTATAGTAGTGCATTATATAGGGAATAGGGCTCTGGTCAACAGTAGTGCATTATATAGGGAATAGGGTATACTGTAGGTGGTATAGTAGTGCATTATATAGGGAATAGGGCTCTGGTCAACAGTAGTGCATATATAGGGAATATGGCTCTGGTATAGTAGTGCATTATATAGGGAATAGGGTATACTGTAGGTGGTATAGTAGTGCATTATATAGGGAATAGGGCTGTGGTGGTACAGTAGTGCATTATATAGGGAATAGGGCTCTGGTACAGTAGTGCATTATAGGGAATATGGCTCTGGTCACCAGTAGTGCATTATATAGGGTGGTCTGGTCAACAGTAGTGCATTATATAGGGAATAGGGCTCTGGTCAACAGTAGTGCATTATATAGGGAATAGGGCTCTGGTATAGTAGTGCACTATATAGGGAATAGGGCTAGGTGGTATAGTAGTGCATTATATAGGGAATAGGGCTCTGGTCAACAGTATACTGTAGGTGGTATAGTAGTGCATTATATAGGGAATAGGGTATACTGTAGGTGGTATAGTAGTGCATTATATAGGGAATAGGGCTAGGTGGTATAGTAGTGCATTATATAGGGAATAGGGTGTACTGTAGGTGGTATAGTAGTGCATTATATAGGGAATAGGGTATACTGTAGGTGGTATAGTAGTGCATTATATAGGGAATAGGGTATACTGTAGGTGGTATAGTAGTGCATTATATAGGGAATAGGGCTCTGGTCAACAGTAGTGCATTATATAGGGAATAGGGCTCTGTGTCAACAGTAGTGCATTATATAGGGAATAGGGTATACTGTAGGTGGTATAGTAGTGCATTATATAGGGAATAGGTATACTGTAGGTGGTATAGTAGTGCATTATATAGGGAATAGGGCTCTGGTCAACAGTAGTGCATTATATAGGGAATAGGGTATACTGTAGGTGGTATAGTAGTGCATTATATAGGGAATAGGGCTCTGGTGGTATAGTAGTGCATTATATAGGGAATAGGGTGGTCAATAGTAGTGCATTATATAGGGAATAGGGGAATAGGGTATACTGTAGGTGGTATAGTAGTGCATTATATAGGGAATAGGGTATACTGTAGGTGGTATAGTAGTGCATTATATAGGGAATAGGGTATACTGTAGGTGGTATAGTAGTGCATTATATAGGGAATAGGGCTCTGGTCAACAGTAGTGCATTATATAGGGAATATGGCTCTGGTCAACAGTAGTGCACTATATAGGGAATAGGGTATACTGTAGGTGGTATAGTAGTGCATTATATAGGGAATAGGGTATACTGTAGGTGGTATAGTAGTGCATTATATAGGGAATAGGGCTCTGGTCAACAGTAGTGCATTATATAGGGAATATGGCTCTGGTCAACAGTAGTGCATTATATAGGGAATAGGGCTCTGGTGGTATAGTAGTGCATTTATAGGGAATAGGGTATACTGTAGGTGGTATAGTAGTGCATTATAGGGAATAGGGTATACTGTAGGTGGTATAGTAGTGCATTATATAGGGAATAGGGCTCTGGTCAACAGTAGTGCATTATATAGGGAATAGGGCTCTGTGCAACAGTAGTGCATTATATAGGGAATAGGGTGTACTGTAGGTGGTATAGTAGTGCATTATATAGGGAATAGGGTATACTGCAGGTGGTATAGCAGTGCATTATATAGGGAATAGGGTATACTGTAGGTGGTATAGCAGTGCATTATATAGGGAATAGGGTATACTGTAGGTGGTATAGTAGTGCATTATATAGGGAATAGGGCTCTGGTCAACAGTAGTGCATTATATAGGGAATGGGGTATACTGTAGGTGGTATAGCAGTGCATTATATAGGGAATAGGGCTCTGGTCAACAGTAGTGCATTATATAGGGAATAGGGCTCTGGTCAACAGTAGTGCATTATATAGGGAATAGGGTATACTGTAGGTGGCATAGTAGTGCATTAAATAGGGAATAGGGTATACTGTGTGTGGTATAGTAGTGCATTATATAGGGAATAGGGCTCTGGTCAACAGTAGTGCATTATATAGGGAATAGGGCTCTGGTCAACAGTTGTGCATTATATAGGGAATAGGGTATACTGTAGGTGGTATAGTAGTGCATTATATAGGGAATAGGGTATACTGTAGGTGGTATAGTAATGCATTATATAGGGAATAGGGCTCTGGTCAACAGTAGTGCATTATATAGGGAATATGGCTCTGGTCAACAGTAGTGCATTATATAGGGAATAGGGTGTACTGTAGGTGGTATAGTAGTGCATTATATAGGGAATAGGGCTCTGGTCAACAGTAGTGCATTATATAGGGAATAGGGCTATGGTCAACAGTAGTGCATTATATAGGGAATAGGGCTCTGGTCAACAGTAGTGCATTATATAGGGAATAGGGCTCTGGTAAACAGTAGTGCATTATATAGGGAATAGGGCTCTGGTCAACAGTAGTGCATTATATAGGGAATATGGCTCTGGTCAACAGTAGTGCACTATATAGGGAATAGGGTATACTGTAGGTGGTATAGTAGTGCATTATATAGGGAATAGGGCTCTGGTCAACAGTAGTGCATTATATAGGGAATATGGCTCTGGTCAACAGTAGTGCACTATATAGGGAATAGGGTATACTGTAGGTGGTATAGTAGTGCATTATATAGGGAATAGGGTATACTGTAGGTGGTATAGTAGTCAATTATATAGGGAATAGGGCTCTGGTCAACAGTAGTGCATTATATAGGGAATATGGCTCTGGTCAACAGTAGTGCACTATATAGGGAATAGGGTATACTGTAGGTGGTATAGTAGTGCATTATATAGGGAATAGGGTATACTGTAGGTGGTATAGTAGTCAATTATATAGGGAATAGGGCTCTGGTCAACAGTAGTGCATTATATAGGGAATATGGCTCTGGTCAACAGTAGTGCATTATATAGGGAATAGGGTATACTGTAGGTGGTATAGTAGTGCATTATATAGGGAATAGGGTATACTGTAGGTGGTATAGTAGTGCATTATATAGGGAATAGGGTATACTGTAGGTGGTATAGTAGTGCATTATATAGGGAATATGGCTCTGGTCAACAGTAGTGCATTATATAGGGAATATGGCTCTGGTCAACAGTAGTGCACTATATAGGGAATAGGGTATACTGTAGGTGGTATAGTAGTGCATTATATAGGGAATAGGGTATACTGTAGGTGGTATAGTAGTGCATTATATAGGGAATAGGGCTCTGGTCAACAGTAGTGCATTATATAGGGAATATGGCTCAGGTCAACAGTAGTGCATTATATAGGGAATAGGGTGTACTGTAGGTGGTATAGTAGTGCATTATATAGGGAATAGGGTATACTGTAGGTGGTATAGTAGTGCATTATATAGGGAATAGGGTATACTGTAGGTGGTATAGTAGTGCATTATATAGGGAATAGGGTATACTGTAGGTGGTATAGTAGTGCATTATATAGGGAATAGGGTATACTGGAGGTGGTATAGTAGTGCATTATATAGGGAATAGGGTATACTGTAGGTGGTATAGTAATGCATTATATAGGTAATAGGGCTCTGGTCAACAGTAGTGCATTATATAGGGAATATGGCTCTGGTCAACAGTAAGGCACTATATAGGGAATAGGGTATACTGTAGGTGGTATAGTAGTGCATTATATAGGGAATAGGATATACTGTAGGTGGTATAGTAGTGCATTATATAGGGAATAGGGCTCTGTGCAACAGTAGTGCATTATATAGGGAATAGGGTGTACTGTAGGTGGTATAGTAGTGCATTATATAGGGAATAGGGTATACTGCAGGTGGTATAGCAGTGCATTATATAGGGAATAGGGTATACTGTAGGTGGTATAGCAGTGCATTATATAGGGAATAGGGTATACTGTAGGTGGTATAGTAGTGCATTATATAGGGAATAGGGCTCTGGTCAACAGTAGTGCATTATATAGGGAATGGGGTATACTGTAGGTGGTATAGCAGTGCATTATATAGGGAATAGGGCTCTGGTCAACAGTAGTGCATTATATAGGGAATAGGGCTCTGGTCAACAGTAGTGCATTATATAGGGAATAGGGTATACTGTAGGTGGCATAGTAGTGCATTAAATAGGGAATAGGGTATACTGTGTGTGGTATAGTAGTGCATTATATAGGGAATAGGGCTCTGGTCAACAGTAGTGCATTATATAGGGAATAGGGCTCTGGTCAACAGTAGTGCATTATATAGGGAATAGGGTATACTGTAGGTGGTATAGTAGTGCATTATATAGGGAATATGGTATACTGTAGGTGGTATAGTAGTGCATTATATAGGGAATAGGGCTCTGGTCAACAGTAGTGCATTATGTAGGGAATATGGCTCTGGTCAACAGTAGTGCACTATATAGGGAATAGGGTATACTGTAGGTGGTATAGTAGTGCATTATATAGGGAATAGGGTATACTGTAGGTGGTATAGTAGTCAATTATATAGGGAATAGGGCTCTGGTCAACAGTAGTGCATTATATAGGGAATATGGCTCTGGTCAACAGTAGTGCACTATATAGGGAATAGGGTGTACTGTAGGTGGTATAGTAGTGCATTATATAGGGAATAGGGTATACTGTAGGTGGTATAGTAGTGCATTATATAGGGAATAGGGTATACTGTAGGTGGTATAGTAGTGCATTATATAGGGAATAGGGCTCTGGTCAACAGTAGTGCATTATATAGGGAATATGGCTCTGGTCAACAGTAGTGCACTATATAGGGAATAGGGTATACTGTAGGTGGTATAGTAGTGCATTATATAGGGAATAGGGTATACTGTAGGTGGTATAGTAGTGCATTATATAGGTAATGGGGCTCTGGTCAACAGTAGTGCATTATATAGGGAATATGGCTCTGGTCAACAGTAGTGCATTATATAGGGAATAGGGTGTACTGTAGGTGGTATAGTAGTGCATTATATAGGGAATAGGGTATACTGTAGGTGGTATAGTAGTGCATTATATAGGGAATAGGGTATACTGTAGGTGGTATAGTAGTGCATTATATAGGGAATAGGGTATACTGTAGGTTGTATAGTAGTGCATTATATAGGGAATAGGGTATACTGTAGGTGGTATAGTAGTGCATTATATAGGGAATAGGGTATACTGTAGGTGGTATAGTAGTGCATTATATAGGGAATAGGGTGTACTGTAGGTGGTATAGTAGTGCATTATATAGGGAATATGGTATACTGCAGGTGGTATAGCAGTGCATTATATAGGGAATAGGGTATACTGTAGGTGGTATAGCAGTGCATTATATAGGGAATAGGGTATACTGTAGGTGGTATAGTAGTGCATTATATAGGGAATAGGGCTCTGGTCAACAGTAGTGCATTATATAGGGAATGGGGTATACTGTAGGTGGTATAGTAGTGCATTATATATAGGGAATAGGATATACTGTAGGTGGTATAGTAGTGCATTATATAGGGAATAGGGTATACTGTAGGTGGTATAGTAGTGCATTATATAGGGAATAGGGCTCTGGTCAACAGTAGTGCATTATATAGGGAATATGGCTCTGGTCAACAGTAGTGCACTATATAGGGAATAGGGTATACTGTAGGTGGTATAGTAGTGCATTATATAGGGAATAGGGTATACTGTAGGTGGTATAGTAGTGCATTATATAGGGAATGGGGCTCTGGTCAACAGTAGTGCATTATATAGGGAATATGGCTCTGGTCAACAGTAGTGCATTATATAGGGAATAGGGTGTACTGTAGGTGGTATAGTAGTGCATTATATAGGGAATAGGGTATACTGTAGGTGGTATAGTAGTGCATTATATAGGGAATAGGGTATACTGTAGGTGGTATAGTAGTGCATTATATAGGGAATAGGGTATACTGTAGGTTGTATAGTAGTGCATTATATAGGGAATAGGGTATACTGTAGGTGGTATAGTAGTGCATTATATAGGGAATAGGGTATACTGTAGGTGGTATAGTAGTGCATTATATAGGGAATAGGGTATACTGTAGGTGGTATAGTAATGCATTATATAGGTAATAGGGCTCTGGTCAACAGTAGTGCATTATATAGGGAATATGGCTCTGGTCAACAGTAAGGCACAATATAGGGAATAGGGTATACTGTAGGTGGTATAGTAGTGCATTATATAGGGAATAGGGTATACTGTAGGTGGTATAGTAGTGCATTATATAGGGAATAGGGCTCTGGTCAACAGTAGTGCATTATATAGGGAATAGGGCTCTGTGCAACCGTAGTGCATTATATAGGGAATAGGGTGTACTGTAGGTGGTATAGTAGTGCATTATATAGGGAATAGGGTATACTGCAGGTGGTATAGCAGTGCATTATATAGGGAATAGGGTATACTGTAGGTGGTATAGCAGTGCATTATATAGGGAATAGGGTATACTGTAGGTGGTATAGTAGTGCATTATATAGGGAATAGGGCTCTGGTCAACAGTAGTGCATTATATAGGGAATAGGGCTCTGGTCAACAGTAGTGCATTATATAGGGAATAGGGTATACTGTAGGTGGCATAGTAGTGCATTAAATAGGGAATAGGGTATACTGTGTGTGGTATAGTAGTGCATTATATAGGGAATAGGGCTCTGGTCAACAGTAGTGCATTATATAGGGAATAGGGCTCTGGTCAACAGTAGTGCATTATATAGGGAATATGGCTCTGGTCAACAGTAGTGCACTATATAGGGAATAGGGTATACTGTAGGTGGTATAGTAGTGCATTATATAGGGAATAGGGTATACTGTAGGTGGTATAGTAGTGCATTATATAGGGAATAGGGCTCTGGGCAACATTAGTGCATTATATAGGGAATAGGGTGTACTGTAGGTGGTATAGTAGTGAATTATATAGGGAATAGGGTATACTGCAGGTGGTATAGCAGTGCATTATATATAGGGAATAGGGTATACTGTAGGTGGTATAGCAGTGCATTATATAGGGAATAGGGTATACTGTAGGTGGTATAGTATTGCATTATATAGAGAATAGGGTATACTGTAGGTGGTATAGTAATGCATTATATAGGTAATAGGGCTCTGGTCAACAGTAGTGCATTATATAGGGAATATGGCTCTGGTCAACAGTAGTGCACTATATAGGGAATAGGGTATACTGTAGGTGGTATAGTAGTGCATTATATAGGGAATATGGTATACTGTAGGTGGTATAGTAGTGCATTATATAGGGAATAGGGCTCTGGGCAACATTAGTGCATTATATAGGGAATAGGGTGTACTGTAGGTGGTATAGTAATGCATTATATAGGGAATAGGGTATACTGTATGTGGTATAGTAGTGCATTATATAGGGAATAGGGTATACTGTAGGTGGTATAGTAGTGCATTATATAGGGAATAGGGCTCTGGTCAACAGTAGTGCATTATATAGGGAATATGGCTCTGGTCAACAGTAGTGCACTATATAGGGAATAGGGTATACTGTAGGTGGTATAGTAGTGCATTATATAGGGAATAGGGTATACCGTAGGTGCTATAGTATTGCATTATATAGGGAATAGGGTATACTGTAGGTGGTATAGTAGTGCATTATATAGGGAATAGGGTATACTGTAGGTGGTATAGTAGTGCATTATATAGGGAATAGGGTATACTGTAGGTGGTATAGTAGTGCATTATATAGGGAATAGGGCTCTGGTCAACAGTAGTGCATTATATAGGGAATAGGGCTCTGGTCAACAGTAGTGCACTATATAGGGAATAGGGTATACTGTAGGTGGTATAGTAGTCATTATATAGGGAATAGGGCTCTGGTGGTATAGTAGTGCATTATATAGGGAATAGGGCTCTGGTCAACAGTAGTGCATTATATAGGGAATAGGGTATACTGTAGGTGGTATAGTAGTGCATAATATATAGGGAATAGGATATACTGTAGGTGGTATAGTAGTGCATTATATAGGGAATAGGGTATACTGTAGGTGGTATAGTAGTGCATTATATAGGGAATAGGGCTCTGGTCAACAGTAGTGCATTATATAGGGAATATGGCTCTGGTCAACAGTAGTGCATTATATAGGGAATAGGGTATACTGTAGGTGGTATAGTAGTGCATT
This sequence comes from Oncorhynchus nerka, assembly GCF_034236695.1. Lineage (NCBI taxonomy): Eukaryota > Metazoa > Chordata > Actinopteri > Salmoniformes > Salmonidae > Oncorhynchus > Oncorhynchus nerka. Next base: position 16,118,547 of record NC_088405.1, read on the forward strand.
ATATAGGGAATAGGGTATACTGTAGGTGGTATAGTAGTGCATTATATAGGGAATAGGGCTCTGGTGGTATAGTAGTGCATTATATAGGGAATAGGGCTCTGGTCAACAGTAGTGCATTATATAGGGAATAGGGTATACTGTAGGTGGTATAGTAGTGCATTATATAGGGAATAGGGTATACTGTAGGTGGTATAGTAGTGCATTATATAGGGGGAATAGGGTATACTGTAGGTGGTATAGTAGTGCATTATATAGGGAATAGGGTATACTGTAGGTGGTATAGTAGTGCATTATATAGGGAATAGGGTATACTGTAGGTGGTATAGTAGTGCATTATATAGGGAATAGGGTATACTGTAGGTGGTATAGTAGTGCATTATATAGGGAATAGGGCTCTGGTCAACAGTAGTGCATTATATAGGGAATAGGGCTCTGCAGGTGGTATAGCAGTGCATTATATAGGGAATAGGGTGTACTGTAGGTGAATAGGGTATAGTAGTGCATTATATAGGGAATAGGGTATACTGTAGGTGGTATAGTAGTGCATTATATAGGGAATAGGGTATACTGTAGGTGGTATAGCAGTGCATTATATAGGGATTATATAGTAGTGAATAGGGTATACTGTAGGTGGTATAGTAGTGCATTATATAGGGAATAGGGCTCTGGTGGTATAGTAGTGCATTATATAGGGAATAGGGTATACTGTAGGTGGTATAGCAGTGCATTATATAGGGAATAGGGCTCTGGTCAACAGTAGTGCATTATATAGGGAATAGGGCTCTGGTCAACAGTAGTGCATTATATAGGGAATAGGGTATACTGTAGGTGGTATAGTAGTGCATTATATAGGGAATAGGGTATACTGTGGTGGTATAGTAGTGCATTATATAGGGAATAGGGAATAGGTGGGTAGTGCATTATATAGGGAATAGGGTATACAGGTGGTATAGTGCATTATATAGGGAATAGGGTATACTGTAGGTGGTATAGTAGTGCATTATATAGGGAATAGGGCTCTGGTCAACAGTAGTGCATTATATAGGGAATATGGCTCTGGTCAACAGTAGTGCACTATATAGGGAATAGGGTATACTGTAGGTGGTATAGTAGTGCATTATATAGGGAATAGGGTATACTGTAGGTGGTATAGTAGTGCATTATATAGGGAATAGGGCTCTGGTCAACAGTAGTGCATTATATAGGCAATAGAGCTCTGGGCAACATTAGTGCATTATATAGGGAATAGGGTGTACTGTAGGTGGTATAGTAGTGAATTATATAGGGAATAGGGTATACTGCAGGTGGTATAGCAGTGCATTATATATAGGGAATAGGGTATACTGTAGGTGGTATAGCAGTGCATTATATAGGGAATAGGGTATACTGTAGGTGGTATAGTATTGCATTATATAGAGAATAGGGTATACTGTAGGTGGTATAGTAGTGCATTATATAGGGAATAGGGCTCTGGTCAACAGTAGTGCATTATATAGGGAATATGGCTCTGGTCAACAGTAGTGCACTATATAGGGAATAGGGTATACTGTAGGTGGTATAGTAGTGCATTATATAGGGAATATGGTATACTGTAGGTGGTATAGTAGTGCATTATATAGGGAATAGGGCTCTGGTCAACAGTAGTGCATTATATAGGGAATAGGGCTCTGGGCAACATTAGTGCATTATATAGGGAATAGGGTGTACTGTAGGTGGTATAGTAATGCATTATATAGGGAATAGGGTATACTGTATGTGGTATAGTAGTGCATTATATAGGGAATAGGGTATACTGTAGGTGGTATAGTAGTGCATTATATAGGGAATAGGGCTCTGGTCAACAGTAGTGCATTATATAGGGAATATGGCTCTGGTCAACAGTAGTGCACTATATAGGGAATAGGGTATACTGTAGGTGGTATAGTAGTGCATTATATAGGGAATAGGGTATACCGTAGGTGCTATAGTATTGCATTATATAGGGAATAGGGTATACTGTAGGTGGTATAGTAGTGCATTATATAGGGAATAGGGTATACTGTAGGTGGTATAGTAGTGCATTATATAGGGAATAGGGTATACTGTAGGTGGTATAGTAGTGCATTATATAGGGAATAGGGCTCTGGTCAACAGTAGTGCATTATATAGGGAATATGGCTCTGGTCAACAGTAGTGCACTATATAGGGAATAGGGTATACTGTAGGTGGTATAGTAGTGAATTATATAGGGAATAGGGTATACTGCAGGTGGTATAGCAGTGCATTATATATAGGGAATAGGGTATACTGTAGGTGGTATAGCAGTGCATTATATAGGGAATAGGGTATACTGTAGGTGGTATAGTATTGCATTATATAGAGAATAGGGTATACTGTAGGTGGTATAGTAATGCATTATATAGGTAATAGGGCTCTGGTCAACAGTAGTGCATTATATAGGGAATATGGCTCTGGTCAACAGTAGTGCACTATATAGGGAATAGGGTATACTGTAGGTGGTATAGTAGTGCATTATATAGGGAATATGGTATACTGTAGGTGGTATAGTAGTGCATTATATAGGGAATAGGGCTCTGGTCAACAGTAGTGCATTATATAGGGAATAGGGCTCTGGGCAACATTAGTGCATTATATAGGGAATAGGGTGTACTGTAGGTGGTATAGTAATGCATTATATAGGGAATAGGGTATACTGTATGTGGTATAGTAGTGCATTATATAGGGAATAGGGTATACTGTAGGTGGTATAGTAGTGCATTATATAGGGAATAGGGCTCTGGTCAACAGTAGTGCATTATATAGGGAATATGGCTCTGGTCAACAGTAGTGCACTATATAGGGAATAGGGTATACTGTAGGTGGTATAGTAGTGCATTATATAGGGAATAGGGTATACCGTAGGTGCTATAGTATTGCATTATATAGGGAATAGGGTATACTGTAGGTGGTATAGTAGTGCATTATATAGGGAATAGGGTATACTGTAGGTGGTATAGTAGTGCATTATATAGGGAATAGGGTATACTGTAGGTGGTATAGTAGTGCATTATATAGGGAATAGGGCTCTGGTCAACAGTAGTGCATTATATAGGGAATATGGCTCTGGTCAACAGTAGTGCACTATATAGGGAATAGGGTATACTGTAGGTGGTATAGTAGTCAATTATATAGGGAATAGGGCTCTGGTCAACAGTAGTGCATTATATAGGGAATATGGCTCTGGTCAACAGTAGTGCATTATATAGGGAATAGGGTATACTGTAGGTGGTATAGTAGTGCATTATATAGGGAATAGGGTATACTGTAGGTGGTATAGTAGTGCATTATATAGGGAATAGGGTATACTGTAGGTGGTATAGTAGTGCATTATATAGGGAATAGGGTATACTGTAGGTGGTATAGTAGTGCATTATATAGGGAATAGGGTATACTGTAGGTGGTATAGTAGTGCATTATATAGGGAATAGGGTATACTGTAGGTGCTATAGTAGTGCATTATATAGTGAATAGGGTGCATACTAGGGAATAGGCTCTGGTATAGTAGTGCATTATATAGGGAATATGGCTCTGGTCAACAGTAGTGCATTATATAGGGAATATGGCTCTGGTCAACAGTAGTGCATTATATAGGGAATAGGGTATACTGTAGGTGGTATAGTAGTGCATTATATAGGGAATAGGGTATACTGTAGGTGGTATAGTAGTGCATTATATAGGGAATAGGGTATACTGTAGGTGGTATAGTAGTGCATTATATAGGGAATAGGGTATACTGCAGGTGGTATAGTAGTGCATTATATAGGGAATAGGATATACTGTAGGTGGTATAGTAGTGCATTATATAGGGAATAGGGTATACTGTAGGTGGTATAGTAGTGCATTATATAGGGAATAGGGCTCTGGTCAACAGTAGTGCATTATATAGGGAATAGGGTATACTGTAGGCGTTATAGTAGTGCATTATATAGGGAATAGGGTATACTGTAGGTGGTATAGTAGTGCATTATATAGGGAATAGGGTATACTGTAGGTGGTATAGTAGTGCATTATATAGGGAATAGGGTGTACTGTAGGTGGTATAGTAGTGCATTATAGAATAGGGTATACTGTAGGTGGTATAGTAGTGCATTATATAGGGAATAGGGTATACTGTAGGTGGTATAGTAGTGCATTATATAGGGAATAGGGCTCTGGTCAACAGTAGTGCATTATATAGGGAATGGGGTATACTGTAGGTGGTATAGCAGTGCATTATATAGGGAATAGGGCTCTGGTCAACAGTAGTGCATTATATAGGGAATAGGGCTCTGGTCAACAGTAGTGCATTATATAGGGAATAGGGTATACTGTAGTTGGCATAGTAGTGCATTAAATAGGGAATAGGGTATACTGTGTGTGGTATAGTAGTGCATTATATAGGGAATAGGGCTCTGGTCAACAGTAGTGCATTATATAGGGAATAGGGCTCTGGTCAACAGTAGTGCATTATATAGGGAATATGGCTCTGGTCACCAGTAGTGCACTATATAGGGAATATGGCTCTGGTCAACAGTAGTGCATTATATAGGAATGGTATCAACAGTAGTGCATTATATAGGGAATAGGGCTCTGGTCAACAGTAGTGCACTCTATAGGGAATAGGGCTCTCGTCAACAGTAGTGCATTATATAGGGAATAGGGCTCTGGTCAACAGTAGTGCATTATATAGGAATAGGGTATACTGTAGGCGTTATAGTAGTGCATTATATAGGGAATAGGGTATACTGTAGGTGGTATAGTAGTGCATTATATAGTGAATAGGGTATACTGTAGGTGGTATAGTAGTGCATTATATAGGGAATAGGGTATACTGTAGGTGGTATAGTAGTGCATTATATAGGGAATAGGGTATACTGTAGGTGGTATAGTAGTGCATTATATAGGGAATAGGGTATACTGTAGGTGGTATAGTAGTGCATTATATAGGGAATAGGGCTCTGGTCAACAGTAGTGCATTATATAGGGAATAGGGTGTACTGTAGGTGGTATAGCAGTGCATTATATAGGGAATAGGGTATACTGTAGTTGGTATATTAGTGCATTATATAGGGAATAGGGTATACTGTAGGTGGTATAGTAGTGCATTATATAGGGAATAGGGTATACTGTAGGTGGTATAGTAGTGCATTATATAGGGAATAGGGGCTCTAGGTGGTATAGTAGTGCATTATATAGGGAATAGGGTATACTGTAGGTGGTATAGTAGTGCATTATATAGGGAATAGGGTATACCGTAGGTGCTATAGTAGTGCATTATATAGGGAATAGGGTATACCGTAGGTGCTATAGTAGTGCATTATATAGGGAATAGGGTATACTGTATGTGGTATAGTAGTGCATTATATATAGGGAATAGGGTATACTGTAGGTGGTATAGTAGTGCATTATATAGGGAATAGGGTATACTGTAGGTGGTATAGTAGAGCATTATATAGGGAATAGGGTATACTGTAGGTGGTATAGTAGTGCATTATATAGGGAATAGGGCTCTGGTCAACAGTAGTGCATTATATAGGGAATAGGGCTCTGGTCAACAGTAGTGCATTATATAGGGAATAGTCAACAGTAGTGCACTAGGGAATAGGGCTCTGGTAAACAGTAGTGCATTATATAGGGAATAGGGCTCTGGTCAACAGTAGTGCACTATATAGGGAATATGGCTCTGGTCAACAGTAGTGCACTATATAGGGAATAGGGTATACTGTAGGTGGTATAGTAGTGCATTATATAGGGAATAGGGTATACCGTAGGTGCTATAGTAGTGCATTATATAGGGAATAGGGTATACTGTAGGTGGTATAGTAGTGCATTATATAGGGAATAGGGTATACTGTAGGTGGTATAGTAGTGCATTATATAGGGAATAGGGTATACTGTAGGTGGTATAGTAGTGCATTATATAGGGAATAGGGCTCTGGTCAACAGTAGTGCATTATATAGGGAATATGGCTCTGGTCAACAGTAGTGCACTATATAGGGAATAGGGTATACTGTAGGTGGTATAGTAGTGCATTATATAGGGAATAGGGTATACTGTAGGTGGTATAGTAGTGCATTATATAGGGAATAGGGCTCTGGTCAACAGTAGTGCATTATATAGGGAATGGGGTATACTGTAGGTGGTATAGCAGTGCATTATATAGGGAATAGGGTATACTGTAGGTGGGATAGTAGTGCATTATATAGGGAATAGGGTATACCGTAGGTGCTATAGTAGTGCATTATATAGGGAATAGGGTATACTGTAGGTGGTATAGTAGTGCATTATATAGGGAATAGGGTATACTGTAGGTGGTATAGTAGTGCATTATATAGGGAATAGGGTATACTGTAGGTGGTATAGTAGTGCATTATATAGGGAATAGGGTATACTGGTAGTAGTGGTATAGGGTGCATTATATAGGGAATAGGGCTCTGGTCAACAGTAGTGCATTATATAGGGAATAGGGCTCTGGTCAACAGTGCACTATATAGGGAATAGGGCTCTGGTAGTGCATTATATAGGGAATAGGGTATACTCTGGTGGTATAGTAGTGCATTATATAGGGAATAGGGTATACTGTAGGTGGTATAGTAGTGCATTATATAGGGAATAGGGTATACTGTAGGTGGTATAGTAGTGCATTATATAGGGAATAGGGCTCTGGTCAACAGTAGTGCATTATATAGGGAATATGGCTCTGGTCAACAGTAGTGCACTATATAGGGAATAGGGTATACTGTAGGTGGTATAGTAGTGCATTATATAGGGAATAGGGTATACTGTAGGTGGTATAGTAGTGCATTATATAGGGAATAGGGTATACTGTAGGTGGTATAGTAGTGCATTATATAGGGAATAGGGTATACTAGGTGGTATAGTAGTGCATTATATAGGGAATAGGGCTCTGGTCAACAGTAGTGCATTATATAGGGAATATGGCTCTATACAGTAGTGGTATAGTAGGAATTATATAGGTGGTATAGTAGTCATTATATAGGGAATAGGGCTCTGGTCAACAGTAGTGCATTATATAGGGAATATGGCTCTGGTGGTATAGTGCATTATATAGGGAATAGGGTATACTGTAGGTGGTATAGTAGTGCATTATATAGGGAATAGGGTATACTGTAGGTGGTATAGTAGTGCATTATATAGGGAATAGGGTATACTGTAGGTGGTATAGTAGTGCATTATATAGGGAATAGGGTATACTGTAGGTGGTATAGTAGTGCATTATATAGGGAATAGGGTATACTGTAGGTGGTATAGTAGTGCATTATATAGGGAATAGGGTATACTGTAGGTGCTATAGTAGTGCATTATATAGTGAATAGGGTATACTGTAGGTGGTATAGTAGTGCATTATATAGGGAATAGGGCTCTGGTCAACAGTAGTGCATTATATAGGGAATATGGCTCTGGTCAACAGTAGTGCATTATATAGGGAATATGGCTCTGGTCAACAGTAGTGCACTATATAGGGAATAGGGTATACTGTAGGTGGTATAGTAGTGCATTATATAGGGAATAGGGTATACCGTAGGTGCTATAGTATTGCATTATATAGGGAATAGGGTATACTGTAGGTGGTATAGTAGTGCATTATATAGGGAATAGGGTATACTGCAGGTGGTATAGTAGTGCATTATATAGGGAATAGGATATACTGTAGGTGGTATAGTAGTGCATTATATAGGGAATAGGGTATACTGTAGGTGGTATAGTAGTGCATTATATAGGGAATAGGGCTCTGGTCAACAGTAGTGCATTATATAGGGAATAGGGTATACTGTAGGCGTTATAGTAGTGCATTATATAGGGAATAGGGTATACTGTAGGTGGTATAGTAGTGCATTATATAGTGAATAGGGTATACTGTAGGTGGTATAGTAGTGCATTATATAGGGAATAGGGTGTACTGTAGGTGGTATAGTAGTGCATTATATAGGGAATAGGGTATACTGTAGGTGGTATAGTAGTGCATTATATAGGGAATAGGGTATACTGTAGGTGGTATAGTAGTGCATTATATAGGGAATAGGGCTCTGGTCAACAGTAGTGCATTATATAGGGAATGGGGTATACTGTAGGTGGTATAGCAGTGCATTATATAGGGAATAGGGCTCTGGTCAACAGTAGTGCATTATATAGGGAATAGGGCTCTGGTCAACAGTAGTGCATTATATAGGGAATAGGGTATACTGTAGTTGGCATAGTAGTGCATTAAATAGGGAATAGGGTATACTGTGTGTGGTATAGTAGTGCATTATATAGGGAATAGGGCTATGGTCAACAGTAGTGCATTATATAGGGAAAAGGGCTCTGGTCAACAGTAGTGCATTATATAGGGAATATGGCTCTGGTCACCAGTAGTGCACTATATAGGGAATATGGCTCTGGTCAACAGTAGTGCATTATATAGGGAATAGGGCTCTGGTCAACAGTAGTGCACTATATAGGGAATAGGGCTCTGGTCAACAGTACTGCACTCTATAGGGAATAGGGCTCTCGTCAACAGTAGTGCATTATATAGGGAATAGGGCTCTGGTCAACAGTAGTGCATTATATAGGGAATAGGGTATACTGTAGGCGTTATAGTAGTGCATTATATAGGGAATAGGGTATACTGTAGGTGGTATAGTAGTGCATTATATAGTGAATAGGGTATACTGTAGGTGGTATAGTAGTGCATTATATAGGGAATAGGGTGTACTGTAGGTGGTATAGTAGTGCATTATATAGGGAATAGGGTATACTGTAGGTGGTATAGTAGTGCATTATATAGGGAATAGGGTATACTGTAGGTGGTATAGTAGTGCATTATATAGGGAATAGGGCTCTGGTCAACAGTAGTGCATTATATAGGGAATAGGGCTACTGTAGGTGGTACAGTAGTGCATTATATAGGGAATAGGGTATACTGGTATATTAGTGCATTATATAGGGAATAGGGTATAGTAGTAGTGCATTATATAGGGAATAGGGTATACTGTAGGTGGTATAGTAGTGCATTATATAGGGAATAGGGTATACTCTAGGTGGTATAGTAGTGCATTATATAGGGAATAGGGTATACTGTAGGTGGTATAGTAGTGCATTATATAGGGAATAGGGAATAGGTGCTATAGTAGTGCATTATATAGGGAATAGGGTATACCGTAGGTGCTATAGTAGTGCATTATATAGGGAATAGGGTATACTGTAGGTGGTATAGTAGTGGGAATAGGGTATACTGTAGGTGGTATAGTAGTGCATTATATAGGGAATAGGGTATACTGTAGGTGGTATAGTAGTGCATTATATAGGGAATAGGGTATACTGTAGGTGGTATAGTAGTGCATTATATAGGGAATAGGGCTCTGGTCAACAGTAGTGCATTATATAGGGAATAGGGCTCTGGTCAACAGTAGTGCATTATATAGGGAATAGGGCTCTGGTCAACAGTAGTGCACTATATAGGGAATAGGGCTCTGGTAAACAGTAGTGCATTATATAGGGAATAGGGCTCTGGTCAACAGTAGTGCACTATATAGGGAATATGGCTCTGGTCAACAGTAGTGCACTATATAGGGAATAGGGTATACTGTAGGTGGTATAGTAGTGCATTATATAGGGAATAGGGCTCTGGTCAACAGTAGTGCATTATATAGGGAATATGGCTCTGGTCAACAGTAGTGCACTATATAGGGAATAGGGTATACTGTAGGTGGTATAGTAGTGCATTATATAGGGAATAGGGTATACTGTAGGTGCTATAGTAGTGCATTATATAGGGAATAGGGTATACTGTAGGTGGTATAGTAGTGCATTATATAGGGAATAGGGTATACTGTAGGTGGTATAGTAGTGCATTATATAGGGAATAGGGTATACTGTAGGTGGTATAGTAGTGCATTATATAGGGAATAGGGCTCTGGTCAACAGTAGTGCATTATATGGGGAATAGGGCTCTGGTCAACAGTAGTGCATTATATAGGGAATATGGCTCTGGTCAACAGTAGTGCATTATATAGGGAATAGGGTATACTGTAGGTGATATAGTAGTGCATTATATAGGGAATAGGGTATACTGTAGGTGGTATAGTAGTGCATTATATAGGGAATAGGGCTCTGGTCAACAGTAGTGCATTATATAGGGAATAGGGCTCTGTAGGCAACAGTAGTGCATTATATAGGGAATAGGGTGTACTGTAGGTGGTATAGTAGTGCATTATATAGGGAATAGGGTATACTGCAGGTGGTATAGCAGTGCATTATATAGGGAATAGGGTATACTGTAGGTGGTATAGCAGTGCATTATATAGGGAATAGGGTATACTGTAGGTGGTATAGTAGTGCATTATATAGGGAATAGGGCTCTGGTCAACAGTAGTGCATTATATAGGGAATGGGGTATACTGTAGGTGGTATATAGTGCATTATATAGGGAATAGGTATACTGTAGGTGGTATAGTAGTGCTATAGGAAATAGGGTATACTGTAGGTGGTATAGTAGTGCATTATATAGGGAATAGGGCTCTGGTCAACAGTAGTGCATTATATAGGGAATAGGGTATACTGTAGGCGTTATAGTAGTGCATTATATAGGGAATAGGGTATACTGTAGGTGGTATAGTAGTGCATTATATAGTGAATAGGGTATACTGTAGGTGGTATAGTAGTGCATTATATAGGGAATAGGGTGTACTGTAGGTGGTATAGTAGTGCATTATATAGGGAATAGGGTATACTGTAGGTGGTATAGTAGTGCATTATATAGGGAATAGGGTATACTGTAGGTGGTATAGTAGTGCATTATATAGGGAATAGGGCTCTGGTCAACAGTAGTGCATTATATAGGGAATAGGGTGTACTGTAGGTGGTATAGCAGTGCATTATATAGGGAATAGGGTATACTGTAGTTGGTATATTAGTGCATTATATAGGGAATAGGGTATACTGTAGGTGGTATAGTAGTGCATTATATAGGGAATAGGGTATACTGCAGGTGGTATAGTAGTGCATTATATAGGGAATAGGATATACTGTAGGTGGTATAGTAGTGCATTATATAGGGAATAGGGTATACTGTAGGTGGTATAGTAGTGCATTATATAGGGAATAGGGCTCTGGTCAACAGTAGTGCATTATATAGGGAATAGGGTATACTGGCGTTATAGTAGTGCATTATATAGGGAATAGGGTATACTGTAGGTGGTATAGTAGTGCATTATATAGTGAATAGGATATACTGTAGGTGGTATAGTAGTGCATTATATAGGGAATAGGGTGTACTGTAGGTGGTATAGTAGTGCATTATATAGGGAATAGGGTATACTGTAGGTGGTATAGTAGTGCATTATATAGGGAATAGGGTATACTGTAGGTGGTATAGTAGTGCATTATATAGGGAATAGGGCTCTGGTCAACAGTAGTGCATTATATAGGGAATGGGGTATACTGTAGGTGGTATAGCAGTGCATTATATAGGGAATAGGGCTCTGGTCAACAGTAGTGCATTATATAGGGAATAGGGCTCTGGTCAACAGTAGTGCATTATATAGGGAATAGGGTATACTGTAGTTGGCATAGTAGTGCATTAAATAGGGAATAGGGTATACTGTGTGTGGTATAGTAGTGCATTATATAGGGAATAGGGCTCTGGTCAACAGTAGTGCATTATATAGGGAATAGGGCTCTGGTCAACAGTAGTGCATTATATAGGGAATATGGCTCTGGTCACCAGTAGTGCACTATATAGGGAATATGGCTCTGGTCAACAGTAGTGCATTATATAGGGAATAGGGCTCTGGTCAACAGTAGTGCACTATATAGGGAATAGGGCTCTGGTCAACAGTAGTGCACTCTATAGGGAATAGGGCTCTCGTCAACAGTAGTGCATTATATAGGGAATAGGGCTCTGGTCAACAGTAGTGCATTATATAGGGAATAGGGTATACTGTAGGCGTTATAGTAGTGCATTATATAGGGAATAGGGTATACTGTAGGTGGTATAGTAGTGCATTATATAGTGAATAGGGTATACTGTAGGTGGTATAGTAGTGCATTATATAGGGAATAGGGTATACTGTAGGTGGTATAGTAGTGCATATATAGGGAATAGGGCTCTGGTCAACAGTAGTGCATTATATAGGGAATAGGGTGTACTGTAGGTGGTATAGCAGTGCATTATATAGGGAATAGGGTATACTGTAGTTGGTATATTTAGTGCATTATATAGGGAATAGGGTATACTGTAGGTGGTATAGTAGCATTATATAGGGAATAGGGTATACTGCAGGTGGTATAGTAGTGCATTATATAGGGAATAGGATATACTGTAGGTGGTATAGTAGTGCATTATATAGGGAATAGGGTATACTGTAGGTGGTATAGTAGTGCATTATATAGGGAATAGGGCTCTGGTCAACAGTAGTGCATTATATAGGGAATAGGGTATACTGTAGGTGGTATAGTAGTGCATTATATAGGGAATAGGGTGTACTGTAGGTGGTATAGTAGTGCATTATATAGGGAATAGGGTATACTGTAGGTGGTATAGTAGTGCATTATATAGGGAATAGGGTATACTGTAGGTGGTATAGTAGTGCATTATATAGGGAATAGGGCTCTGGTCAACAGTAGTGCATTATATAGGGAATGGGGTATACTGTAGGTGGTATTGCAGTGCATTATATAGGGAATAGGGCTCTGGTCAACAGTAGTGCATTATATAGGGAATAGGGCTCTGGTCAACAGTAGTGCATTATATAGGGAATAGGGCTCTGGTCAACAGTAGTGCATTATATAGGGAATAGGGCTCTGGTCAACAGTAGTGCACTATATAGGGAATAGGGCTCTGGTAAACAGTAGTGCATTATATAGGGAATAGGGCTCTGGTCAACAGTAGTGCACTATATAGGGAATATGGCTCTGGTCAACAGTAGTGCACTATATAGGGAATAGGGTATACTGTAGGTGGTATAGTAGTGCATTATATAGGGAATAGGGCTCTGGTCAACAGTAGTGCATTATATAGGGAATATGGCTCTGGTCAACAGTAGTGCACTATATAGGGAATAGGGTATACTGTAGGTGGTATAGTAGTGCATTATATAGGGAATAGGGTATACCGTAGGTGCTATAGTAGTGCATTATATAGGGAATAGGGTATACTGTAGGTGGTATAGTAGTGCATTATATAGGGAATAGGGTATACTGTAGGTGGTATAGGTAGTGCATTATATAGGGAATAGGGTATACTGTAGGTGGTATAGTAGTGCATATATAGGGAATAGGGCTCTGGTCAACAGTAGTGCATTATATAGGGAATATGGCTCTGGTCAACAGTAGTGCACTATATAGGGAATAGGGTATACTGTAGGTGATATAGTAGTGCATTATATAGGGAATAGGGTATACTGTAGGTGGTATAGTATTGCATTATATAGGGAATAGGGCTCTGGTCAACAGTAGTGCATTATATAGGGAATAGGGCTCTGGTCAACAGTAGTGCATTAATAGGGAATAGGGTGTACTGTAGGTGGTATAGTAGTGCATTATATAGGGAATAGGGTATACTGCAGGTGGTATAGTGCATTATATAGGGAATAGGGTATACTGTAGGTGGTATAGCAGTGCATTATATAGGGAATAGGGTATACTGTAGGTGGTATAGTAGTGCATTATATAGGGAATAGGGCTCTGGTCAACAGTAGTGCATTATATAGGGAATAGGGGTAGGTGGTATAGCAGTGCATTATATAGGGAATAGGGTACATGGTATAGTAGTGGAATAGGGTATACTGTAGGTGGTATAGTAGTGCATTATATAGGAATAGGGTATACTGTAGGTGGTATAGTAGTGCATTATATAGGGAATAGGGTATACTGTAGGTGGTATAGTAGTGCATTATATAGGGAATAGGGTATACTGTAGGTGGTATAGTAGTGCATTATATAGTGGAATAGGGCTCTGGTCAACAGTAGTGCATTATATAGGGAATAGGGTATACTGTAGGTGGTATAGTAGTGCATTATATAGGGAATAGGGTATACTGTAGGTGGTATAGTAGTGCATTATAGGGAATAGGGTATACTGTAGGTGGTATAGTAGTGCATTATATAGGGAATAGGGCTCTGGTCAACAGTAGTGCATTATATAGGGAATAGGGTATACTGTAGTATATTAGTGCATTATATAGGGAATAGGGTATACTGTAGGTGGTATAGTAGTGCATTATATAGGGAATTATATAGGTGGAATAGCATTATATAGGGAATAGGTATACTGTAGGTGGTATAGTAGTGCATTATATAGGGAATAGGGTATACTGTAGGTGGTATAGTAGTGCATTATATAGGGAATAGGGTATACTGTAGGTGGTATAGTAGTGCATTATATAGGGAATAGGGTATACTGTAGGTGGTATAGTAGTGCATTATATAGGGAATAGGGATATACTGTAGGTGGTATAGTAGTGCATTATATAGGGAATAGGTACTGTAGGTGGTATAGTAGTGCATTATATAGGGAATAGGGTATACTGTAGGTGGTATAGTAGTGCATTATATAGGGAATAGGGTATACTGTAGTTGGTATATTAGTGCATTATATAGGGAATAGGGTATACTGTAGGTGGTATAGTAGTGCATTATATAGGGAATAGGGTATACTGCAGGTGGTATAGTAGTGCATTATATAGGGAATAGGATATACTGTAGGTGGTATAGTAGTGCATTATATAGGGAATAGGGTATACTGTAGGTGGTATAGTAGTGCATTATATAGGGAATAGGGCTCTGGTCAACAGTAGTGCATTATATAGGGAATAGGGTATACTGTAGGGCGTTATAGTAGTGCATTATATAGGGAATAGGGTATACTGTAGGTGGTATAGTAGTGCATTATATAGTGAATAGGATATACTGTAGGTGGTATAGTAGTGCATTATATAGGGAATAGGGTGTACTGTAGGTGGTATAGTAGTGCATTATATAGGGAATAGGGTATACTGTAGGTGGTATAGTAGTGCATTATATAGGGAATAGGGTATACTGTAGGTGGTATAGTAGTGCATTATATAGGGAATAGGGCTCTGGTCAACAGTAGTGCATTATATAGGGAATGGGGTATACTGTAGGTGGTATAGCAGTGCATTATATAGGGAATAGGGCTCTGGTCAACAGTAGTGCATTATATAGGGAATAGGGCTCTGGTCAACAGTAGTGCATTATATAGGGAATAGGGTATACTGTAGTTGGCATAGTAGTGCATTAAATAGGGAATAGGGTATACTGTGTGGTATAGTAGTGCATTATATAGGGAATAGGGCTCTGGTCAACAGTAGTGCATTATATAGGGAATAGGGCTCTGGTCAACAGTAGTGCATTATATAGGGAATATGGCTCTGGTCACCAGTAGTGCACTATATAGGGAATATGGCTCTGGTCAACAGTAGTGCATTATATAGGGAATAGGGCTCTGGTCAACAGTAGTGCACTATATAGGGAATAGGGCTCTGGTCAACAGTAGTGCACTCTATAGGGAATAGGGCTCTCGTCAACAGTAGTGCATTATATAGGGAATAGGGCTCTGGTCAACAGTAGTGCATTATATAGGGGAATAGGGTATACTGTAGGCGTTATAGTAGTGCATTATATAGGGAATAGGGTATACTGTAGGTGGTATAGTAGTGCATTATATAGTGAATAGGGTATACTGTAGGTGGTATAGTAGTGCATTATATAGGGAATAGGGTATACTGTAGGTGGTATAGTAGTGCATTATATAGGGAATAGGGCTCTGGTCAACAGTAGTGCATTATATAGGGAATAGGGTGTACTGTAGGTGGTATAGCAGTGCATTATATAGGGAATAGGGTATACTGTAGTTGGTATATTAGTGCATTATATAGGGAATAGGGTATACTGTAGGTGGTATAGTAGTGCATTATATAGGGAATAGGGTATACTGTAGGTGGTATAGTAGTGCATTATATAGGGAATAGGGTATACTGTAGGTGGTATAGTAGTGCATTATATAGGGAATAGGGCTCTGGTCAACAGTAGTGCATTATATAGGGAATAGGGTATACTGTAGGTGGTATAGTAGTGCATTATATAGGGAATAGGGTGTACTGTAGGTGGTATAGTAGTGCATTATATAGGGAATAGGGTATACTGTAGGTGGTATAGTAGTGCATTATATAGGGAATAGGGTATACTGTAGGTGGTATAGTAGTGCATTATATAGGGAATAGGGCTCTGGTCAACAGTAGTGCATTATATAGGGAATGGGGTATACTGTAGGTGGTATTGCAGTGCATTATATAGGGAATAGGGCTCTGGTCAACAGTAGTGCATTATATAGGGAATAGGGCTCTGGTCAACAGTAGTGCATTATATAGGGAATAGGGCTCTGGTCAACAGTAGTGCATTATATAGGGAATAGGGCTCTGGTCAACAGTAGTGCACTATATAGGGAATAGGGCTCTGGTAAACAGTAGTGCATTATATAGGGAATAGGGCTCTGGTCAACAGTAGTGCACTATATAGGGAATATGGCTCTGGTCAACAGTAGTGCACTATATAGGGAATAGGGTATACTGTAGGTGGTATAGTAGTGCATTATATAGGGAATAGGGCTCTGGTCAACAGTAGTGCATTATATAGGAATATGGCTCTGGTCAACAGTAGTGCACTATATAGGGAATAGGGTATACTGTAGGTGGTATAGTAGTGCATTATATAGGAATAGGGTATACTGTAGGTGCTATAGTAGTGCATTATATAGGGAATAGGGTATACTGTAGGTGGTATAGTAGTGCATTATATAGGGAATAGGGTATACTGTAGGTGGTATAGTAGTGCATTATATAGGGAATAGGGTATACTGTAGGTGGTATAGTAGTGCATTATATAGGGAATAGGGCTCTGGTCAACAGTAGTGCATTATATGGGGAATAGGGCTCTGGTCAACAGTAGTGCATTATATAGGGAATATGGCTCTGGTCAACAGTAGTGCACTATATAGGGAATAGGGTATACTGTAGGTGATATAGTAGTGCATTATATAGGGAATAGGGTATACTGTAGGTGGTATAGTAGTGCATTATATAGGGAATAGGGCTCTGGTCAACAGTAGTGCATTATATAGGGAATAGGGCTCTGGGCAACAGTAGTGCATTAATAGGGAATAGGGTGTACTGTAGGTGGTATAGTAGTGCATTATATAGGGAATAGGGTATACTGCAGGTGGTATAGCAGTGCATTATATAGGGAATAGGGTATACTGTAGGTGGTATAGCAGTGCATTATATAGGGAATAGGGTATACTGTAGGTGGTATAGTAGTGCATTATATAGGGAATAGGGCTCTGGTCAACAGTAGTGCATTATATAGGGAATGGGGTATACTGTAGGTGGTATAGCAGTGCATTATATAGGGAATAGGGTATACTGTAGGTGGTATAGTAGTGCATTATATAGGAAATAGGGTATACTGTAGGTGGTATAGTAGTGCATTATATAGGGAATAGGGCTCTGGTCAACAGTAGTGCATTATATAGGGAATAGGGTATACTGTAGGCGTTATAGTAGTGCATTATATAGGGAATAGGGTATACTGTAGGTGGTATAGTAGTGCATTATATAGTGAATAGGGTATACTGTAGGTGGTATAGTAGTGCATTATATAGGGAATAGGGTGTACTGTAGGTGGTATAGTAGTGCATTATATAGGGAATAGGGTATACTGTAGGTGGTATAGTAGTGCATTATATAGGGAATAGGGTATACTGTAGGTGGTATAGTAGTGCATTATATAGGGAATAGGGCTCTGGTCAACAGTAGTGCATTATATAGGGAATAGGGTGTACTGTAGGTGGTATAGCAGTGCATTATATAGGGAATAGGGTATACTGTAGTTGGTATATTAGTGCATTATATAGGGAATAGGGTATACTGTAGGTGGTATAGTAGTGCATTATATAGGGAATAGGGTATACTGCAGGTGGTATAGTAGTGCATTATATAGGGAATAGGATATACTGTAGGTGGTATAGTAGTGCATTATATAGGGAATAGGGTATACTGTAGGTGGTATAGTAGTGCATTATATAGGGAATAGGGCTCTGGTCAACAGTAGTGCATTATATAGGGAATAGGGTATACTGTAGGCGTTATAGTAGTGCATTATATAGGGAATAGGGTATACTGTAGGTGGTATAGTAGTGCATTATATAGTGAATAGGATATACTGTAGGTGGTATAGTAGTGCATTATATAGGGAATAGGGTGTACTGTAGGTGGTATAGTAGTGCATTATATAGGGAATAGGGTATACTGTAGGTGGTATAGTAGTGCATTATATAGGGAATAGGGTATACTGTAGGTGGTATAGTAGTGCATTATATAGGGAATAGGGCTCTGGTCAACAGTAGTGCATTATATAGGGAATGGGGTATACTGTAGGTGGTATAGCAGTGCATTATATAGGGAATAGGGCTCTGGTCAACAGTAGTGCATTATATAGGGAATAGGGCTCTGGTCAACAGTAGTGCATTATATAGGGAATAGGGTATACTGTAGTTGGCATAGTAGTGCATTAAATAGGGAATAGGGTATACTGTGTGTGGTATAGTAGTGCATTATATAGGGAATAGGGCTCTGGTCAACAGTAGTGCATTATATAGGGAATAGGGCTCTGGTCAACAGTAGTGCATTATATAGGGAATATGGCTCTGGTCACCAGTAGTGCACTATATAGGGAATATGGCTCTGGTCAACAGTAGTGCATTATATAGGGAATAGGGCTCTGGTCAACAGTAGTGCACTATATAGGGAATAGGGCTCTGGTCAACAGTAGTGCACTCTATAGGGAATAGGGCTCTCGTCAACAGTAGTGCATTATATAGGGAATAGGGCTCTGGTCAACAGTAGTGCATTATATAGGGAATAGGGTATACTGTAGGCGTTATAGTAGTGCATTATATAGGAATAGGGTATACTGTAGGTGGTATAGTAGTGCATTATATAGTGAATAGGGTATACTGTAGGTGGTATAGTAGTGCATTATATAGGGAATAGGGTATACTGTAGGTGGTATAGTAGTGCATTATATAGGAATAGGGCTCTGGTCAACAGTAGTGCATTATATAGGAATAGGGGTACTGTAGGTGGTATAGCAGTGCATTATATAGGGAATAGGGTATACTGTAGTTGGTATATTAGTGCATTATATAGGGAATAGGGTATACTGTAGGTGGTATAGTAGTACATTATATAGGGAATAGGGTATACTGCAGGTGGTATAGTAGTGCATTATATAGGGAATAGGATATACTGTAGGTGGTATAGTAGTGCATTATATAGGGAATAGGGTATACTGTAGGTGGTATAGTAGTGCATTATATAGGGAATAGGGCTCTGGTCAACAGTAGTGCATTATATAGGGAATAGGGTATACTGTAGGTGGTATAGTAGTGCATTATATAGGGAATAGGGTGTACTGTAGGTGGTATAGTAGTGCATTATATAGGGAATAGGGTATACTGTAGGTGGTATAGTAGTGCATTATATAGGGAATAGGGTATACTGTAGGTGGTATAGTAGTGCATTATATAGGGAATAGGGCTCTGGTCAACAGTAGTGCATTATATAGGGAATGGGGTATACTGTAGGTGGTATTGCAGTGCATTATATAGGGAATAGGGCTCTGGTCAACAGTAGTGCATTATATAGGGAATAGGGCTCTGGTCAACAGTAGTGCATTATATAGGGAATAGGGCTCTGGTCAACAGTAGTGCATTATATAGGGAATAGGGCTCTGGTCAACAGTAGTGCACTATATAGGGAATAGGGCTCTGGTAAACAGTAGTGCATTATATAGGGAATAGGGCTCTGGTCAACAGTAGTGCACTATATAGGGAATATGGCTCTGGTCAACAGTAGTGCACTATATAGGGAATAGGGTATACTGTAGGTGGTATAGTAGTGCATTATATAGGGAATAGGGCTCTGGTCAACAGTAGTGCATTATATAGGGAATATGGCTCTGGTCAACAGTAGTGCACTATATAGGGAATAGGGTATACTGTAGGTGGTATAGTAGTGCATTATATAGGGAATAGGGTATACCGTAGGTGCTATAGTAGTGCATTATATAGGGAATAGGGTATACTGTAGGTGGTATAGTAGTGCATTATATAGGGAATAGGGTATACTGTAGGTGGTATAGTAGTGCATTATATAGGGAATAGGGTATACTGTAGGTGGTATAGTAGTGCATTATATAGGGAATAGGGCTCTGGTCAACAGTAGTGCATTATATAGGGAATAGGGCTCTGGTCAACAGTAGTGCATTATATAGGGAATATGGCTCTGGTCAACAGTAGTGCACTATATAGGGAATAGGGTATACTGAGGTGATATAGTAGTGCATTATATAGGGAATAGGGTATACTGTAGGTGGTATAGTAGTGCATTATATAGGGAATAGGGCTCTGGTCAACAGTAGTGCATTATATAGGGAATAGGGCTCTGGGCAACAGTAGTGCATTAATAGGAATAGGGTGTACTGTAGGTGGTATAGTAGTGCATTATATAGGGAATAGGGTATACTGCAGGTGGTATAGCAGTGCATTATATAGGGAATAGGGTATACTGTAGGTGGTATAGCAGTGCATTATATAGGGAATAGGGTATACTGTAGGTGGTATAGTAGTGCATTATATAGGGAATAGGGCTCTGGTCAACAGTAGTGCATTATATAGGGAATGGGGTATACTGTAGGTGGTATAGTAGTGCATTATATAGGGAATAGGGTATACTGTAGGTGGTATAGTAGTGCATTATATAGGAATAGGGTATACTCTAGGTGGTATAGTAGTGCATTATATAGGGAATAGGGCTCTGGTCAACAGTAGTGCATTATATAGGGAATAGGGTATACTGGTCGTTACAGTAGTGCATTATATAGGGAATAGGGTATACTGTAGGTGGTATAGTAGTGCATTATATAGTGAATAGGGTATACTGTAGGTGGTATAGTAGTGCATTATATAGGGAATAGGCTGTACTGTAGGTGGTATAGTAGTGCATTATATAGGGAATAGGGTATACTGTAGGTGGTATAGTAGTGCATTATATAGGGAATAGGGTATACTGTAGGTGGTATAGTAGTGCATTATATAGGAATAGGGCTCTGGTCAACAGTAGTGCATTATATAGGGAATAGGGTGTACTGTAGGTGGTATAGCAGTGCATTATATAGGGAATAGGGTATACTGTAGTTGGTATATTAGTGCATTATATAGGGAATAGGGTGTACTGTAGGTGGTATAGTAGTGCATTATATAGGGAATAGGGTATACTGCAGGTGGTATAGTAGTGCATTATATAGGGAATAGGGTATACTGTAGGTGGTATAGCAGTGCATTATATAGGGAATAGGGTATACTGTAGGTGGTATAGTAGTGCATTATATAGGGAATAGGGCTCTGGTCAACAGTAGTGCATTATATAGGGAATGGGGTATACTGTAGGTGGTATAGCAGTGCATTATATAGGGAATAGGGTATACTGTAGGTGGTATAGTAGTGCATTATATAGGAAATAGGGTATACTGTAGGTGGTATAGTAGTGCATTATATAGGGAATAGGGCTCTGGTCAACAGTAGTGCATTATATAGGGAATAGGGTATACTGTAGGTGTTATAGTAGTGCATTATATAGGGAATAGGGTATACTGTAGGTGGTATAGTAGTGCATTATATAGGGAATAGGGTATACTGTAGGTGGTATAGTAGTGCATTATATAGGGAATAGGTGTACTGTAGGTGGTATA
This sequence comes from Oncorhynchus nerka, assembly GCF_034236695.1. NCBI lineage: Eukaryota > Metazoa > Chordata > Actinopteri > Salmoniformes > Salmonidae > Oncorhynchus > Oncorhynchus nerka. The sequence continues at coordinate 16,140,394 of NC_088405.1, forward strand.
GTAGTGCATTATATAGGGAATATGGTATACTGTAGGTGGCATAGTAGTGCATTAAATAGGGAATAGGGTATACTGTGTGTGGTATAGTAGTGCATTATATAGGGAATAGGGCTCTGGTCAACAGTAGTGCACTATATAGGGAATAGGGTATACTGTAGGTGGTATAGTAGTGCATTATATAGGGAATAGGGTATACTGTAGTTGGTATATTAGTGCATTATATAGGGAATAGGGTATACTGTAGGTGGTATAGTAGTGCATTATATAGGGAATAGGGTATACTGCAGGTGGTATAGTAGTGCATTATATAGGGAATAGGATATACTGTAGGTGGTATAGTAGTGCATTATATAGGGAATAGGTATACTGTAGGTGGTATAGTAGTGCATTATATAGGGAATAGGGCTCTGGTCAACAGTAGTGCATTATATAGGGAATAGGGTATACTGTGGGCGTTATAGTAGTGCATTATATAGGGAATAGGGTATACTGTAGGTGGTATAGTAGTGCATTATATAGTGAATAGGATATACTGTAGGTGGTATAGTAGTGCATTATATAGGGAATAGGGTATACTGTAGGTGGTATAGTAGTGCATTATATAGGGAATAGGGTATACTGTAGGTGGTATAGTAGTGCATTATATAGGGAATAGGGTATACTGTAGGTGGTATAGTAGTGCATTATATAGGGAATAGGGCTCTGGTCAACAGTAGTGCATTATATAGGGAATGGGGTATACTGTAGGTGGTATAGCAGTGCATTATATAGGGAATAGGGCTCTGGTCAACAGTAGTGCATTATATAGGGAATAGGGCTCTGGTCAACAGTAGTGCATTATATAGGGAATAGGGTATACTGTAGTGGCATAGTAGTGCATTATAGGGAATAGGGTATACTGTGGTGGTATAGTAGTGCATTATATAGGGAATAGGGTATACTGGTCACCAGTAGTGCATTATATAGGGAATATGGCTCTGGTCAACAGTAGTGCATTATATAGGGAATAGGGCTCTGGTCAACAGTAGTGCATTATATAGGGAATAGGGCTCTGGTCAACAGTAGTGCATTATATAGGGAATAGGGCTCTGGTCAACAGTAGTGCATTATATAGGGAATAGGGCTCTGGTCAACAGTAGTGCATTATATAGGGAATAGGGTATACTGTAGGTGGTATAGTAGTGCATTATATAGGGAATAGGGCTCTGGTCAACAGTAGTGCATTATATAGGGAATAGGGCTCTGGTCAACAGTAGTGCATTATATAGGGAATAGGGTATACTGTAGTTGGCAGTAGTGCATTAAATAGGGAATAGGGTATACTGTGTGTGGTATAGTAGTGCATTATATAGGAATATGGCTCTGGTCCAGTAGTGCACTATATAGGGAATATGGCTCTGGTCAACAGTAGTGCATTATATAGGGAATAGGGCTCTGGTCAACAGTAGTGCACTATATAGGGAATAGGGCTCTGGTCAACAGTAGTGCACTCTATAGGGAATAGGGCTCTCGTCAACAGTAGTGCATTATATAGGGAATAGGGCTCTGGTCAACAGTAGTGCATTATATAGGGAATAGGGTATACTGTAGGCGTTATAGTAGTGCATTATATAGGGAATAGGGTATACTGTAGGTGGTATAGTAGTGCATTATATAGTGAATAGGGTATACTGTAGGTGGTATAGTAGTGCATTATATAGGGAATAGGGTATACTGTAGGTGGTATAGTAGTGCATTATATAGGGAATAGGGCTCTGGTCAACAGTAGTGCATTATATAGGGAATAGGGTGTACTGTAGGTGGTATAGCAGTGCATTATATAGGGAATAGGGTATACTGTAGTTGGTATATTAGTGCATTATATAGGGAATAGGGTATACTGTAGGTGGTATAGTAGTACATTATATAGGGAATAGGGTATACTGCAGGTGGTATAGTAGTGCATTATATAGGGAATAGGATATACTGTAGGTGGTATAGTAGTGCATTATATAGGGAATAGGGTATACTGTAGGTGGTATAGTAGTGCATTATATAGGGAATAGGGCTCTGGTCAACAGTAGTGCATTATATAGGGAATAGGGTATACTGTAGGTGGTATAGTAGTGCATTATATAGGGAATAGGGTGTACTGTAGGTGGTATAGTAGTGCATTATATAGGGAATAGGGTATACTGTAGGTGGTATAGTAGTGCATTATATAGGGAATAGGGTATACTGTAGGTGGTATAGTAGTGCATTATATAGGGAATAGGGCTCTGGTCAACAGTAGTGCATTATATAGGGAATGGGGTATACTGTAGGTGGTATTGCAGTGCATTATATAGGGAATAGGGCTCTGGTCAACAGTAGTGCATTATATAGGGAATAGGGCTCTGGTCAACAGTAGTGCATTATAGGGAATAGGGCTCTGGTCAACAGTAGTGCATTATATAGGGAATAGGGCTCTGGTCAACAGTAGTGCACTATATAGGGAATAGGGCTCTGGTAAACAGTAGTGCATTATATAGGGAATAGGGCTCTGGTCAACAGTAGTGCACTATATAGGAATATGGCTCTGGTCAACAGTAGTGCACTATATAGGGAATAGGGTATACTGTAGGTGGTATAGTAGTGCATTATATAGGGAATAGGGCTCTGGTCAACAGTAGTGCATTATATAGGGAATATGGCTCTGGTCAACAGTAGTGCACTATATAGGGAATAGGGTATACTGTAGGTGGTATAGTAGTGCATTATATAGGGAATAGGGTATACCGTAGGTGCTATAGTAGTGCATTATATAGGGAATAGGGTATACTGTAGGTGGTATAGTAGTGCATTATATAGGGAATAGGGTATACTGTAGGTGGTATAGTAGTGCATTATATAGGGAATAGGGTATACTGTAGGTGGTATAGTAGTGCATTATATAGGGAATAGGGCTCTGGTCAACAGTAGTGCATTATATGGGGAATAGGGCTCTGGTCAACAGTAGTGCATTATATAGGGAATATGGCTCTGGTCAACAGTAGTGCACTATATAGGGAATAGGGTATACTGTAGGTGATATAGTAGTGCATTATATAGGGAATAGGGTATACTGTAGGTGGTATAGTAGTGCATTATATAGGGAATAGGGCTCTGGTCAACAGTAGTGCATTATATAGGGAATAGGGCTCTGGGCAACAGTAGTGCATTAATAGGGAATAGGGTGTACTGTAGGTGGTATAGTAGTGCATTATATAGGGAATAGGGTATACTGCAGGTGGTATAGCAGTGCATTATATAGGGAATAGGGTATACTGTAGGTGGTATAGCAGTGCATTATATAGGGAATAGGGTATACTGTAGGTGGTATAGTAGTGCATTATATAGGGAATAGGGCTCTGGTCAACAGTAGTGCATTATATAGGGAATGGGGTATACTGTAGGTGGTATAGCAGTGCATTATATAGGGAATAGGGTATACTGTAGGTGGTATAGTAGTGCATTATATAGGAAATAGGGTATACTGTAGGTGGTATAGTAGTGCATTATATAGGGAATAGGGCTCTGGTCAACAGTAGTGCATTATATAGGGAATAGGGTATACTGTAGGCGTTATAGTAGTGCATTATATAGGGAATAGGGTATACTGTAGGTGGTATAGTAGTGCATTATATAGTGAATAGGGTATACTGTAGGTGGTATAGTAGTGCATTATATAGGGAATAGGGTGTACTGTAGGTGGTATAGTAGTGCATTATATAGGGAATAGGGTATACTGTAGGTGGTATAGTAGTGCATTATATAGGGAATAGGGTATACTGTAGGTGGTATAGTAGTGCATTATATAGGGAATAGGGCTCTGGTCAACAGTAGTGCATTATATAGGGAATAGGGTGTACTGTAGGTGGTATAGCAGTGCATTATATAGGGAATAGGGTATACTGTAGTTGGTATATTAGTGCATTATATAGGGAATAGGGTATACTGTAGGTGGTATAGTAGTGCATTATATAGGGAATAGGGTATACTGTAGGTGGTATAGTAGTGCATTATATAGGGAATAGGATATACTGTAGGTGGTATAGTAGTGCATTATATAGGGAATAGGGTATACTGTAGGTGGTATAGTAGTGCATTATATAGGGAATAGGGCTCTGGTCAACAGTAGTGCATTATATAGGGAATAGGGTATACTGTAGGCGTTATAGTAGTGCATTATATAGGGAATAGGGTATACTGTAGGTGGTATAGTAGTGCATTATATAGTGAATAGGATATACTGTAGGTGGTATAGTAGTGCATTATATAGGGAATAGGGTGTACTGTAGGTGGTATAGTAGTGCATTATATAGGGAATAGGGTATACTGTAGGTGGTATAGTAGTGCATTATATAGGGAATAGGGTATACTGTAGGTGGTATAGTAGTGCATTATATAGGGAATAGGGCTCTGGTCAACAGTAGTGCATTATATAGGGAATGGGGTATACTGTAGGTGGTATAGCAGTGCATTATATAGGGAATAGGGCTCTGGTCAACAGTAGTGCATTATATAGGAATAGGGCTCTGGTCAACAGTAGTGCATTATATAGGGAATAGGGTATACTGTAGTTGGCATAGTAGTGCATTAAATAGGGAATAGGGTATACTGTGTGTGGTATAGTAGTGCATTATATAGGGAATAGGGCTCTGGTCAACAGTAGTGCATTATATAGGGAATAGGGCTCTGGTCAACAGTAGTGCATTATATAGGGAATATGGCTCTGGTCACCAGTAGTGCACTATATAGGGAATATGGCTCTGGTCAACAGTAGTGCATTATATAGGGAATAGGTCAACAGTAGTGCACTAGGGAATAGGTGGTACAGTAGTGCATTATATAGGGAATAGGGCTCTCGTCAACAGTAGTGCATTATATAGGGAATAGGGCTATCAACAGTAGTGCATTATATAGGGAATAGGGTATACTGTAGGGTATAGTAGTGCATTATATAGGGAATAGGGTATACTGTAGGTGGTATAGTAGTGCATTATATAGGGAATAGGGTATACTGTAGGTGGTATCAGTGCATTATATAGGGAATAGGGTACTGTGCATTATATAGGGAATAGGGCTCTGGTCAACAGTAGTGCATTATATAGGGAATAGGGTGTACTGTAGGTGGTATAGCAGTGCATTATATAGGGAATAGGGTATACTGTAGTTGGTATATTAGTGCATTATATAGGGAATAGGGTATACTGTAGGTGGTATAGTAGTACATTATATAGGGAATAGGGTATACTGCAGGTGGTATAGTAGTGCATTATATAGGGAATAGGATATACTGTAGGTGGTATAGTAGTGCATTATATAGGGAATAGTATACTGTAGGTGGTATAGTAGTGCATTATATAGGAATAGGGCTATCAACAGTAGTGTAGGGAATAGGGTATACTGTAGGTGGTATAGTAGTGCATTATATAGGGAATAGGGTGTACTGTAGGTGGTATAGTAGTGCATTATATAGGGAATAGGGTATACTGTAGGTGGTATAGTAGTGCATTATATAGGGAATAGGGTATACTGTAGGTGGTATAGTAGTGCATTATATAGGGAATAGGGCTCTGGTCAACAGTAGTGCATTATATAGGGAATGGGGTATACTGTAGGTGGTATTGCAGTGCATTATATAGGGAATAGGGCTCTGGTCAACAGTAGTGCATTATATAGGGAATAGGGCTCTGGTCAACAGTAGTGCATTATATAGGGAATAGGGTGGTACAGTGCATTATATAGGAATAGGGCTCTGGTCAACAGTAGTGCACTATATAGGGAATAGGCTCTGGTAAACAGTAGTGCATTATATAGGGAATAGGGCTCTGGTCAACAGTAGTGCATTATATAGGGAATATGGCTCTGGTCAACAGTAGTGCACTATATAGGGAATAGGGTATACTGTAGGTGGTATAGTAGTGCATTATATAGGGAATAGGGCTCTGGTCAACAGTAGTGCATTATATAGGGAATATGGCTCTGGTCAACAGTAGTGCACTATATAGGGAATAGGGTATACTGTAGGTGGTATAGTAGTGCATTATATAGGGAATAGGGTATACCGTAGGTGCTATAGTAGTGCATTATATAGGGAATAGGGTATACTGTAGGTGGTATAGTAGTGCATTATATAGGGAATAGGGTATACTGTAGGTGGTATAGTAGTGCATTATATAGGGAATAGGGTATACTGTAGGTGGTATAGTAGTGCATTATATAGGGAATAGGGCTCTGGTCAACAGTAGTGCATTATATGGGGAATAGGGCTCTGGTCAACAGTAGTGCATTATATAGGGAATATGGCTCTGGTCAACAGTAGTGCACTATATAGGGAATAGGGTATACTGTAGGTGATATAGTAGTGCATTATATAGGGAATAGGGTATACTGTAGGTGGTATAGTAGTGCATTATATAGGGAATAGGGCTCTGGTCAACAGTAGTGCATTATATAGGGAATAGGGCTCTGGGCAACAGTAGTGCATTAATAGGGAATAGGGTGTACTGTAGGTGGTATAGTAGTGCATTATATAGGGAATAGGGTATACTGCAGGTGGTATAGCAGTGCATTATATAGGGAATAGGGTATACTGTAGGTGGTATAGCAGTGCATTATATAGGGAATAGGGTATACTGTAGGTGGTATAGTAGTGCATTATATAGGGAATAGGGCTCTGGTCAACAGTAGTGCATTATATAGGGAATGGGGTATACTGTAGGTGGTATAGCAGTGCATTATATAGGGAATAGGGTATACTGTAGGTGGTATAGTAGTGCATTATATAGGAAATAGGGTATACTGTAGGTGGTATAGTAGTGCATTATATAGGGAATAGGGCTCTGGTCAACAGTAGTGCATTATATAGGGAATAGGGTATACTGTAGGCGTTATAGTAGTGCATTATATAGGGAATAGGGTATACTGTAGGTGGTATAGTAGTGCATTATATAGTGAATAGGGTATACTGTAGGTGGTATAGTAGTGCATTATATAGGGAATAGGGTGTACTGTAGGTGGTATAGTAGTGCATTATATAGGGAATAGGTATACTGTAGGTGGTATAGTAGTGCATTATATAGGGAATAGGGTATACTGTAGGTGGTATAGTAGTGCATTATATAGGGAATAGGGCTCTGGTCAACAGTAGTGCATTATATAGGGAATAGGGTGTACTGTAGGTGGTATAGCAGTGCATTATATAGGGAATAGGGTATACTGTAGTTGGTATATTAGTGCATTATATAGGGAATAGGGTATACTGTAGGTGGTATAGTAGTGCATTATATAGGGAATAGGGTATACTGCAGGTGGTATAGTAGTGCATTATATAGGGAATAGGATATACTGTAGGTGGTATAGTAGTGCATTATATAGGGAATAGGGTATACTGTAGGTGGTATAGTAGTGCATTATATAGGGAATAGGGCTCTGGTCAACAGTAGTGCATTATATAGGGAATAGGGTATACTGTAGGCGTTATAGTAGTGCATTATATAGGGAATAGGGTATACTGTAGGTGGTATAGTAGTGCATTATATAGTGAATAGGATATACTGTAGGTGGTATAGTAGTGCATTATATAGGGAATAGGGTGTACTGTAGGTGGTATAGTAGTGCATTATATAGGGAATAGGGTATACTGTAGGTGGTATAGTAGTGCATTATATAGGGAATAGGGTATACTGTAGGTGGTATAGTAGTGCATTATATAGGGAATAGGGCTCTGGTCAACAGTAGTGCATTATATAGGGAATGGGGTATACTGTAGGTGGTATAGCAGTGCATTATATAGGGAATAGGGCTCTGGTCAACAGTAGTGCATTATATAGGGAATAGGGCTCTGGTCAACAGTAGTGCATTATATAGGGAATAGGGTATACTGTAGTTGGCATAGTAGTGCATTAAATAGGGAATAGGGTATACTGTGTGTGGTATAGTAGTGCATTATATAGGGAATAGGGCTCTGGTCAACAGTAGTGCATTATATAGGGAATAGGGCTCTGGTCAACAGTAGTGCATTATATAGGGAATATGGCTCTGGTCACCAGTAGTGCACTATATAGGGAATATGGCTCTGGTCAACAGTAGTGCATTATATAGGGAATAGGGCTCTGGTCAACAGTAGTGCACTATATAGGAATAGGGCTCTGGTCAACAGTAGTGCACTCTATAGGGAATAGGGCTCGTCAACAGTAGTGCATTATATAGGGAATAGGGCTCTGGTCAACAGTAGTGCATTATATAGGGAATAGGGTATACTGTAGGCGTTATAGTAGTGCATTATATAGGGAATAGGGTATACTGTAGGTGGTATAGTAGTGCATTATATAGTGAATAGGGTATACTGTAGGTGGTATAGTAGTGCATTATATAGGGAATAGGGTATACTGTAGGTGGTATAGTAGTGCATTATATAGGGAATAGGGCTCTGGTCAACAGTAGTGCATTATATAGGGAATAGGGTGTACTGTAGGTGGTATAGCAGTGCATTATATAGGGAATAGGGTATACTGTAGTTGGTATATTAGTGCATTATATAGGGAATAGGGTATACTGTAGGTGGTATAGTAGTACATTATATAGGGAATAGGGTATACTGCAGGTGGTATAGTAGTGCATTATATAGGGAATAGGATATAATGTAGGTGGTATAGTAGTGCATTATATAGGGAATAGGGTATACTGTAGGTGGTATAGTAGTGCATTATATAGGGAATAGGGCTCTGGTCAACAGTAGTGCATTATATAGGGAATAGGGTATACTGTAGGTGGTATAGTAGTGCATTATATAGGGAATAGGGTGTACTGTAGGTGGTATAGTAGTGCATTATATAGGGAATAGGGTATACTGTAGGTGGTATAGTAGTGCATTATATAGGGAATAGGGTATACTGTAGGTGGTATAGTAGTGCATTATATAGGGAATAGGGCTCTGGTCAACAGTAGTGCATTATATAGGGAATGGGGTATACTGTAGGTGGTATTGCAGTGCATTATATAGGGAATAGGGCTCTGGTCAACAGTAGTGCATTATATAGGGAATAGGGCTCTGGTCAACAGTAGTGCATTATATAGGGAATAGGGCTCTGGTCAACAGTAGTGCATTATATAGGGAATAGGGCTCTGGTCAACAGTAGTGCACTATATAGGAATAGGGCTCTGGTAAACAGTAGTGCATTATATAGGGAATAGGGCTCTGGTCAACAGTAGTGCACTATATAGGGAATATGGCTCTGGTCAACAGTAGTGCACTATATAGGGAATAGGGTATACTGTAGGTGGTATAGTAGTGCATTATATAGGGAATAGGGCTCTGGTCAACAGTAGTGCATTATATAGGGAATATGGCTCTGGTCAACAGTAGTGCACTATATAGGAATAGGGTATACTGTAGGTGGTATAGTAGTGCATTATATAGGGAATAGGGTATACCGTAGGTGCTATAGTAGTGCATTATATAGGGAATAGGGTATACTGTAGGTGGTATAGTAGTGCATTATATAGGGAATAGGGTATACTGTAGTATAGTAGTGCATTATATAGGGAATAGGGTATACTGTAGGTGGTATAGTAGTGCATTATATAGGGAATAGGGCTCTGGTCAACAGTAGTGCATTATATGGGGAATAGGGCTCTGGTCAACAGTAGTGCATTATATAGGGAATATGGCTCTGGTCAACAGTAGTGCACTATATAGGGAATAGGGTATACTGTAGGTGATATAGTAGTGCATTATATAGGGAATAGGGTATACTGTAGGTGGTATAGTAGTGCATTATATAGGGAATAGGGCTCTGGTCAACAGTAGTGCATTATATAGGGAATAGGGCTCTGGGCAACAGTAGTGCATTAATAGGGAATAGGGTGTACTGTAGGTGGTATAGTAGTGCATTATATAGGGAATAGGGTATACTGCAGGTGGTATAGCAGTGCATTATATAGGGAATAGGGTATACTGTAGGTGGTATAGCAGTGCATTATATAGGGAATAGGGTATACTGTAGGTGGTATAGTAGTGCATTATATAGGGAATAGGGCTCTGGTCAACAGTAGTGCATTATATAGGGAATGGGGTATACTGTAGGTGGTATAGCAGTGCATTATATAGGGAATAGGGTATACTGTAGGTGGTATAGTAGTGCATTATATAGGAAATAGGGTATACTGTAGGTGGTATAGTAGTGCATTATATAGGGAATAGGGCTCTGGTCAACAGTAGTGCATTATATAGGGAATAGGGTATACTGTAGGCGTTATAGTAGTGCATTATATAGGAATAGGGTATACTGTAGGTGGTATAGTAGTGCATTATATAGTGAATAGGGTATACTGTAGGTGGTATAGTAGTGCATTATATAGGGAATGGGGTGTACTGTAGGTGGTATAGTAGTGCATTATATAGGGAATAGGGTATACTGTAGGTGGTATAGTAGTGCATTATATAGGGAATAGGGTATACTGTAGGTGGTATAGTAGTGCATTATATAGGGAATAGGGCTCTGGTCAACAGTAGTGCATTATATAGGGAATAGGGTGTACTGTAGGTGGTATAGCAGTGCATTATATAGGGAATAGGGTATACTGTAGTTGGTATATTAGTGCATTATATAGGAATAGGGTATACTGTAGGTGGTATAGTAGTGCATTATATAGGGAATAGGGTATACTGCAGGTGGTATAGTAGTGCATTATATAGGGAATAGGATATACTGTAGGTGGTATAGTAGTGCATTATATAGGGAATAGGGTATACTGTAGGTGGTATAGTAGTGCATTATATAGGGAATAGGGCTCTGGTCAACAGTAGTGCATTATATAGGAATAGGGTATACTGTAGGCGTTATAGTAGTGCATTATATAGGGAATAGGGTATACTGTAGGTGGTATAGTAGTGCATTATATAGTGAATAGGATATACTGTAGGTGGTATAGTAGTGCATTATATAGGGAATAGGGTGTACTGTAGGTGGTATAGTAGTGCATTATATAGGGAATAGGGTATACTGTAGGTGGTATAGTAGTGCATTATATAGGAATAGGGTATACTGTAGGTGGTATAGTAGTGCATTATATAGGGAATAGGGCTCTGGTCAACAGTAGTGCATTATATAGGGAATGGGGTATACTGTAGGTGGTATAGCAGTGCATTATATAGGGAATAGGGCTCTGGTCAACAGTAGTGCATTATAGGGAATAGGGCTCTGGTCAACAGTAGTGCATTATATAGGGAATAGGGTATACTGTAGTTGGCATAGTAGTGCATTAAATAGGAATAGGGTATACTGTGTGTGGTATAGTAGTGCATTATATAGGGAATAGGGCTCTGGTCAACAGTAGTGCATTATATAGGGAATAGGGCTCTGGTCAACAGTAGTGCATTATATAGGGAATATGGCTCTGGTCACCAGTAGTGCACTATATAGGGAATATGGCTCTGGTCAACAGTAGTGCATTATATAGGGAATAGGGCTCTGGTCAACAGTAGTGCACTATATAGGGAATAGGGCTCTGGTCAACAGTAGTGCACTCTATAGGGAATAGGGCTCTCGTCAACAGTAGTGCATTATATAGGGAATAGGGCTCTGGTCAACAGTAGTGCATTATATAGGGAATAGGGTATACTGTAGGCGTTATAGTAGTGCATTATATAGGGAATAGGGTATACTGTAGGTGGTATAGTAGTGCATTATATAGTGAATAGGGTATACTGTAGGTGGTATAGTAGTGCATTATATAGGGAATAGGGTATACTGTAGGTGGTATAGTAGTGCATTATATAGGGAATAGGGCTCTGGTCAACAGTAGTGCATTATATAGGGAATAGGGTGTACTGTAGGTGGTATAGCAGTGCATTATATAGGGAATAGGGTATACTGTAGTTGGTATATTAGTGCATTATATAGGGAATAGGGTATACTGTAGGTGGTATAGTAGTACATTATATAGGGAATAGGGTATACTGCAGGTGGTATAGTAGTGCATTATATAGGGAATAGGATATACTGTAGGTGGTATAGTAGTGCATTATATAGGGAATAGGGTATACTGTAGGTGGTATAGTAGTGCATTATATAGGAATAGGGCTCTGGTCAACAGTAGTGCATTATATAGGGAATGGGGTATACTGTAGGTGGTATTGCAGTGCATTATATAGGGAATAGGGCTCTGGTCAACAGTAGTGCATTATATAGGGAATAGGGCTCTGGTCAACAGTAGTGCATTATATAGGGAATAGGGCTCTGGTCAACAGTAGTGCATTATATAGGGAATAGGGCTCTGGTCAACAGTAGTGCACTATATAGGGAATAGGGCTCTGGTAAACAGTAGTGCATTATATAGGGAATAGGGCTCTGGTCAACAGTAGTGCACTATATAGGGAATATGGCTCTGGTCAACAGTAGTGCACTATATAGGGAATAGGGTATACTGTAGGTGGTATAGTAGTGCATTATATAGGGAATAGGGCTCTGGTCAACAGTAGTGCATTATATAGGGAATATGGCTCTGGTCAACAGTAGTGCACTATATAGGAATAGGGTATACTGTAGGTGGTATAGTGTGTATATAGGGAATAGGGTATACTGTAGGTGGTATAGTAGTGCATTATATAGGGAATAGGGTATACTGTAGGTGGTATAGTAGTGCATTATATAGGGAATAGGGCTCTGGTCAACAGTAGTGCATTATATGGGGAATAGGGCTCTGGTCAACAGTAGTGCATTATATAGGGAATATGGCTCTGGTCAACAGTAGTGCACTATATAGGGAATAGGGTATACTGTAGGTGATATAGTAGTGCATTATATAGGGAATAGGGTATACTGTAGGTGGTATAGTAGTGCATTATATAGGGAATAGGGCTCTGGTCAACAGTAGTGCATTATATAGGGAATAGGGCTCTGGGCAACAGTAGTGCATTAATAGGGAATAGGGTGTACTGTAGGTGGTATAGTAGTGCATTATATAGGGAATAGGGTATACTCAGGTGGTATAGCAGTGCATTATATAGGGAATAGGGTATACTGTAGGTGGTATAGCAGTGCATTATATAGGGAATAGGGTATACTGTAGGTGGTATAGTAGTGCATTATATAGGGAATAGGGCTCTGGTCAACAGTAGTGCATTATATAGGGAATGGGGTATACTGTAGGTGGTATAGCAGTGCATTATATAGGGAATAGGGTATACTGTAGGTGGTATAGTAGTGCATTATATAGGAAATAGGGTATACTGTAGGTGGTATAGTAGTGCATTATATAGGGAATAGGGCTCTGGTCAACAGTAGTGCATTATATAGGGAATGGGGTATACTGTAGGTGGTATAGCAGTGCATTATATAGGGAATGGGGTATACTGTAGGTGGTATAGTAGTGCATTATATAGGGAATAGGGTGTACTGTAGGTGGTATAGTAGTGCATTATATAGGGAATAGGGTATACTGTAGGTGGTATAGTAGTGCATTATATAGGGAATAGGGTATACTGTAGGTGGTATAGTAGTGCATTATATAGGGAATAGGGCTCTGGTCAACAGTAGTGCATTATATAGGGAATGGGGTATACTGTAGGTGGTATAGCAGTGCATTATATAGGGAATAGGGCTCTGGTCAACAGTAGTGCATTATATAGGGAATAGGGCTCTGGTCAACAGTAGTGCATTATATAGGGAATAGGGTATACTGTAGTTGGCATAGTAGTGCATTAAATAGGGAATAGGGTATACTGTGTGTGGTATAGTAGTGCATTATATAGGGAATAGGGCTCTGGTCAACAGTAGTGCATTATATAGGGAATAGGGCTCTGGTCAACAGTAGTGCATTATATAGGGAATATGGCTCTGGTCACCAGTAGTGCACTATATAGGGAATATGGCTCTGGTCAACAGTAGTGCATTATATAGGGAATAGGGCTCTGGTCAACAGTAGTGCACTATATAGGGAATAGGGCTCTGGTCAACAGTAGTGCACTCTATAGGGAATAGGGCTCTCGTCAACAGTAGTGCATTATATAGGGAATAGGGCTCTGGTCAACAGTAGTGCATTATATAGGGAATAGGGTATACTGTAGGCGTTATAGTAGTGCATTATATAGGGAATAGGGTATACTGTAGGTGGTATAGTAGTGCATTATATAGTGAATAGGGTATACTGTAGGTGGTATAGTAGTGCATTATATAGGGAATAGGGTATACTGTAGGTGGTATAGTAGTGCATTATATAGGGAATAGGGCTCTGGTCAACAGTAGTGCATTATATAGGGAATAGGGGTACTGTAGGTGGTATAGCAGTGCATTATATAGGGAATAGGGTATACTGTAGTTGGTATATTAGTGCATTATATAGGAATAGGGTATACTGTAGGTGGTATAGTAGTACATTATATAGGGAATAGTAGTGCATTATATAGGGAATAGGATATACTGTAGGTGGTATAGTAGTGCATTATATAGGGAATAGGGTATACTGTAGGTGGTATAGTAGTGCATTATATAGGAATAGGTGGTCAACAGTAGTGCATTATATAGGAATAGGGTATACTGTAGGTGGTATAGTAGTGCATTATATAGGAATAGGGTGTACTGTAGGTGGTATAGTAGTGCATTATATAGGGAATAGGGTATACTGTAGGTGGTATAGTAGTGCATTATATATAGGGAATAGGGTATACTGTAGGTGGTATAGTAGTGCATTATATAGGGAATAGGGCTCTGGTCAACAGTAGTGCATTATATAGGGAATGGGGTATACTGTAGGTGGTATTGCAGTGCATTATATAGGGAATAGGGCTCTGGTCAACAGTAGTGCATTATATAGGGAATAGGGCTCTGGTCAACAGTAGTGCATTATATTGGGAATATGGTATACTGTAGTTGGCATAGTAGTGCATTAAATAGGGAATAGGGTATACTGTGTGTGGTATAGTAGTGCATTATATAGGGAATAGGGCTCTGGTCAACAGTAGTGCATTATATAGGGAATAGGGCTCTGGTCAACAGTAGTGCATTATATAGGGAATATGGCTCTGGTCACCAGTAGTGCACTATATAGGGAATATGGCTCTGGTCAACAGTAGTGCATTATATAGGGAATAGGGCTCTGGTCAACAGTAGTGCACTATATAGGGAATAGGGCTCTGGTCAACAGTAGTGCACTCTATAGGGAATCGGGCTCTCGTCAACAGTAGTGCATTATATAGGGAATAGGGCTCTGGTCAACAGTAGTGCATTATATAGGGAATAGGGTATACTGTAGGCGTTATAGTAGTGCATTATATAGGGAATAGGGTATACTGTAGGTGGTATAGTAGTGCATTATATAGTGAATAGGGTATACTGTAGGTGGTATAGTAGTGCATTATATAGGGAATAGGGTGTACTGTAGGTAGTATAGTAGTGCATTATATAGGGAATAGGGTATACTGTAGGTGGTATAGTAGTGCATTATATAGGGAATAGGACTCTGGTCAACAGTAGTGCATTATATAGGGAATAGGGTGTACTGTAGGTGGTATAGCAGTGCATTATATAGGGAATAGGGTATACTGTAGTTGGTATATTAGTGCATTATATAGGGAATAGGGTATACTGTAGGTGGTATAGTAGTGCATTATATAGGGAATAGGGTATACTGTAGGTGGTATAGTAGTGCATATATATAGTGAATAGGTATACTGTAGGTGGTATAGTAGTGCATTATATAGGGAATAGGGTGTACTGTAGGTGGTATAGTAGTGCATTATATAGGGAATAGGGTATACTGTAGGTGGTATAGTAGTGCATTATATAGGGAATAGGGTATACTGTAGGTGGTATAGCAGTGCATTATATAGGAATAGGGCTCTGGTCAACAGTAGTGCATTATATAGGAATGGGGTATACTGTAGGTGGTATAGCAGTGCATTATATAGGGAATAGGGCTCTGGTCAACAGTAGTGCATTATATAGGGAATAGGGCTCTGGTCAACAGTAGTGCATTATATAGGGAATAGGGTATACTGTAGTTGGCATAGTAGTGCATTAAATAGGGAATAGGGTATACTGTGTGTGGTATAGTAGTGCATTATATAGGGAATAGGGCTCTGGTCAACAGTAGTGCATTATATAGGGAATAGGGCTCTGGTCAACAGTAGTGCATTATATAGGGAATATGGCTCTGGTCACCAGTAGTGCACTATATAGGGAATAGGGCCCTGGTCAACAGTAGTGCATTATATAGGGAATAGGGTGTACTGTAGGTGGTATAGCAGTGCATTATATAGGGAATAGGGTATACTGTAGTTGGTATATTAGTGCATTATATAGGGAATAGGGTATACTGTAGGTGGTATAGTAGTGCATTATATAGGGAATAGGGTATACTGTAGGTGGTATAGTAGTGCATTATATAGTGAATAGGGTATACTGTAGGTGGTATAGTAGTGCATTATATAGGGAATAGGGTGTACTGTAGGTGGTATAGTAGTGCATTATATAGGGAATAGGGTATACTGTAGGTGGTATAGTAGTGCATTATATAGGGAATAGGGTATACTGTAGGTGGTATAGCAGTGCATTATATAGGGAATAGGGCTCTGGTCAACAGTAGTGCATTATATAGGGAATGGGGTATACTGTAGGTGGTATAGCAGTGCATTATATAGGGAATAGGGCTCTGGTCAACAGTAGTGCATTATATAGGGAATAGGGCTCTGGTCAACAGTAGTGCATTATATAGGGAATAGGGTATACTGTAGTTGGCATAGTAGTGCATTAAATAGGGAATAGGGTATACTGTGTGTGGTATAGTAGTGCATTATATAGGGAATAGGGCTCTGGTCAACAGTAGTGCATTATATAGGGAATAGGGCTCTGGTCAACAGTAGTGCATTATATAGGGAATATGGCTCTGGTCACCAGTAGTGCACTATATAGGGAATAGGGCCCTGGTCAACAGTAGTGCATTATATAGGGAATAGGGCTCTGGTCAACAGTAGTGCACTATATGGGGAATAGGGCTCTGGTCAACAGTAGTGCACTCTATAGGGAATAGGGCTCTCGTCAACAGTAGTGCACTGTATAGGGAATAGGGCTCTGGTCAACAGTAGTGCACTATATAGGGAATAGGGCTCTGGTCAACAGTAGTGCACTATATAAGGAATAGGGCTCTGGTCAACAGTAGTGCATTATATAGGGAATAGGGCTCTGGTCAACAGTAGTGCACTATATAAGGAATAGGGCTCTGGTCAACAGTAGTGCATTATATAGGGAATAGGGCTCTGGTCAACAGTAGTGCACTATATAGGGAATATGGCTCTGGTCAACAGTAGTGCACTATATAGGGAATAGGTCTCCTGTCAACAGTAGTGCACTATATAAGGAATGGGGCTCTGGTCAACAGTAGTGCACTATATAAGGAATAGGGCTCTGGTCAACAGTAGTTCACTATATAGGGAATAGGGCTCTGGTCAACAGTAGTGCACTATATAGGGAATAGGGCTCTGATCAACAGTAGTGCACTATATAGGGAATAGGGCTCTGGTCAACTGTAGTTCACTATATAAGGAATAGGGCTCTGGTCAACAGTAGTGCACTATATATAGGGAATAGGGCTCTGGTCAACAGTAGTTCACTATATAGGGCATAGGGCTCTGGTCAACAGTAGTGCATTATATAGGGAATAGGGCTCTGGTCAACAGTAGTGCACTATATAGGGAATAGGGCTCTGGTCAACAGTAGTTCACTATATAAGGAATAGGGCTCTGGTCAACAGTAGTGCGCTATATAGGGAATAGGGCTCTGCTCAACAGTGGTGCGCTATATAGGGAATAGGGCTCTGGTCAGCAGTAGTGCACTATATAGGGAATAGGGTGGCATTTCGGACACAAACCATATTTTTCCACCTTGTTGCCAGAGTTGTCCAGATGGCCTGCTGTTCATTCATCTTTGTGACAGAGTGGAAGGTCGGCAGAGTTAAGTAATGTTTTCACGGTCAATGGCTCAGATCATAGAGGAACACTTCCAGGAACCATGACATAACACATACAAATGAAAAGAAACACACACGGATGGGCATACACACACACACACAAGTCTATGAAACACACGGTCATATATACACACACACACACACACACACAAGTCTATGAAACACACGGTCATATATACACACACACACACACACACAAGTCTATGAAACACACGGTCATATATACACACACACACACACACACACACAAGTCTATGAAACACACGGTCATATATATACACACACACACACGCACGCACGCACGCACGCACACACACAAGTCTATGAAACACACGGTCATATATACACACACGCACGCACACACACACACACACACACACACACACGCACGCACGCACGCACGCACGCACGCACGCACGCACGCACGCACACACACAATTCTATGAAACACATGGTCATATATACACACACGCACACACACACACACACACACACACACACACACACACACACACACACACACACACACACACACACACATACAAACACCTATAGTAACCACAACAAAACCTTTTTCAACATCCATAGAGAGCAGGGCGGAGAGAGGGTCAATGACTCCATTACACCACTGTTAGGGGAAAGAGGAAGGGCTTCAGAGTGGCGTAGCAATCTAAGGCACTGTATCTCAGTGCTAGGGGTGTCACTACAATGCAATATAGGAAAACACAGCTTAGCCTTTTGTTAATCCACCTGTCGTGTCAGATTTTGAAATTATGCTTTACAGCGAAAGCAATCCAAGCGTTTGTGTAAGTTTATCGATCGCACGATAAACATTAAGTACATTTAGCATCAGGTAGCTCGGTCACGAAAATCAGAAAAGCAATCAAATTCTTTGTTTTCCTTTGATGATCTTCGGATGTTTTCACACACGAGACTCCCAGTTACTCAACAAATGTTCCGTTTGTTCCATAAAGATGATTTTTATATCCAAAATACCTCAGTTTGTTTGGCACGTTATGTTCAGAAATCCACAGGAAAGAGCGGTCACGACAACGTAGACAAATTCAAAATAGTTTCCATAATGTCCACAGAAACATGTCAAACGTTTTTTATAATCAATCCTCAGGTTGTTTTTAAAATATATAATCGATAATATATCAACCGCAAATGTCTTTCACAGTAGGAGAGGGAAAAGCAATACCTTTCCAAACTGTTGCACAAGCAAAACTCATGTGACCACTTGACGCGATGTTATCGTTATGGCTCATTTTTCAAAATAAAAGCCTGAAACTATGTCTGAAGACTGTTGACACCATGAGGAAGCGATAGGGAAAGGAATCTGGTTCATATCCCTTTAAATGGAGCAAAGGGAGGCTATGGAACATGGAGTTTTCAAAATAGAAGCCACTTCCTGCTTTGATTTTCCTCAGGGTTTCGTCTGCAATATGAGTTCTGTTATACTCACAGACAATGTTTTGACAGTTTTGGAAACTTTAGATACTATCCAATAATAATAATAATATGCATATATTAGCAACTGAGACTGAGGAGCTGGCCGTTTACAATGGGCACCTTTTCATCCAAGCTACTCAATACTACCCCTGCAGCCATACAAAGTCTGTGGTGACTCAATTAACCTCAATTAGCCAACCTAGGCCTTTATAAAATGCAAGACATAGCACTAAAGACTATCTTTAAGTTTGGCATCGGCAAAAAAAAAGAAGACCAATTGCACTGAATGCCAGATCGAAACTGTTTTCAAAGAGATTGATGCCAGATCTGTCCCCATTTGTGGATGCATTTGGCTGATGGGGTGGAGGACGATCGTTGTGCTCATGAGGATCTTCGGGAGGATGGGAACCCCATTGCGCACAGCCATATTGTGCAACACACAGCTAGTTATTATCATTCTACACACCTTCTGAGGTTTGTACAGTCTCCCAACGCTGGTATCAAGCCACAGCCATCTCACTTCTGTTGCACTTCTGTTGCAGGCCTAAGGCTGACAGACTACATACAGGCCTAAGGCTGACAGACTACATACAGGCCTAAGGCTGACAGACTACATACAGGCCTAAGGCTGACAGACTACATACAGGCCTAAGGCTGACAGGCTACATATAGGCCTAAGGCTGACAGGCTACATACAGGCCTAAGGCTGACAGACTACATACAGGCCTAAGGCTGACAGACTACATACAGGCCTAAGGCTGACAGGCTACATATAGGCCTAAGGCTGACAGGCTACATATAGGCCTAAGGCTGACAGGCTACATATAGGCCTAAGGCTGACAGACTACATAAAGGCCTAAGGCTGACAGACTACGTATAGGCCTAAGGCTGACAGGCTACATATAGGCCTAAGGCTGACAGACTACATACAGGCCTAAGGCTGACAAACTACGTATAGGCCTAAGGCTGACAGGCTACATATAGGCCTAAGGCTGACAGACTACATATAGGCCTAAGGCTGACAGACTACATACAGGCCTAAGGCTGACAGACTACATACAGGCCTAAGGCTGACAGACTACATACAGGCCTAAGGCTGACAGACTACACACAGGCCTAAGGCTGACAGGCTACATATAGGCCTAAGGCTGACAGGCTACATATAGGCCTAAGGCTGACAGGCTACATATAGGCCTAAGGCTGACAGACTACATACAGGCCTAAGGCTGACAGACTACGTATAGGCCTAAGGCTGACAGGCTACATATAGGCCTAAGGCTGACAGACTACATACAGGCCTAAGGCTGACAAACTACGTATAGGCCTAAGGCTGACAGGCTACATATAGGCCTAAGGCTGACAGACTACATATAGGCCTAAGGCTGACAGGCTACATACAGGTCTAAGGCTGACAGGCTACATATAGGCCTAAGGCTGACAGACTACATACAGGCCTAAGGCTGACAGACTACGTATAGGCCTAAGGCTGACAGGCTACATATAGGCCTAAGGCTGAGAGGCTACATATAGGCCTAAGGCTGACAGGCTATATATAGGCCTAAGGCTGACAGACTACATATATGCCTAAGGCTGACAGACTACATATAGGCCTAAGGCTGACAGACTACATATAGGCCTAAGGCTGACAGACTACATATAGGCCTAAGGCTGACAGACTACGTATAGGCCTAAGGCTGAGAGACTACATATAGGCCTAAGGCTGACAGACTACGTATAGGCCTAAGGCTGACAGACTACATATAGGCCTAAGGCTGAAAGGCTACGCATAGGCCTAAGGCTGACAGGCTACATATAGGCCTAAGGCTGACAGACTACATATAGGCCTAAGGCTGACAGACTACATATAGGCCTAAGGCTGACAGACTACATATAGGCCTAAGGCTGACAGACTACATATAGGCCTACGGCTGACAGACTACGTATAGGCCTAAGGCTGACAGACTACATATAGGCCTAAGGCTGAAAGGCTGCGTATAGGCCTAAGGCTGACAGACTACGTATAGGCCTAAGGCTGACAGGCTACATATAGGCCTAAGGCTGACAGACTACATATAGGCCTAAGGCTGACAGACTACATATAGGCCTAAGGCTGACAGACTACATATAGGCCTAAGGCTGACAGACTACGTATAGGCCTAAGGCTGACAGGCTACATATAGGCCTAAGGCTGACAGACTACATATAGGCCTAAGGCTGACAGACTACGTATAGGCCTAAGGCTGACAGACTACATATAGGCCTAAGGCAGACAGACTACGTATAGGCCTAAGGCTGACAGGCTATATATAGGCCTAAGGCTGACAGACTACATATAGGCCTAAGGCTGACAGACTACATATAGGCCTAAGGCTGACAGACTACATATAGGCCTAAGGCTGACAGACTACATATAGGCCTAAGGCTGACAGACTACGTATAGGCCTAAGGCTGACAGGCTACATATAGGCCTAAGGCTGACAGACTACATATAGGCCTAAGGCTGACAGACTACATATAGGCCTAAGGCTGACAGACTACATATAGGCCTAAGGCTGACAGACTACGTATAGGCCTAAGGCTGACAGGCTACATATAGGCCTAAGGCTGACAGACTACATATAGGCCTAAGGCTGACAGACTACATATAGGCCTAAGGCTGACAGGCTACATATAGGCCTAAGGCTGACAGACTACATATAGGCCTAAGGCTGACAGACTACATATAGGCCTAAGGCTGACAGACTACATATAGGCCTAAGGCTGACAGACTACATATAGGCCTAAGGCTGACAGACTACATGTAGGCCTAAGGCTGACAGACTACATATAGGCCTAAGGCTGACAGACTACATATAGGCCTAAGGCTGAAAGGCTACATATAGAGCGAGAGAGAGAGAGTGACACCTGGATAAACCCGTGAGTCAATGGCATAAGCCCTGTGTTCCAGTTCATTCGGCCCGAGTATAGAGTAGGGTACACAGGCTTGCCCTCTTACCCATCTCTCTCCTCTCTAATCACTTTAATTCTTCCCCCTCTCTCTCCCCCGAAGCTCTTCAAAGGTTTAGCGCAGCCTTAGGAATCTAATGTTGCAGTGAAGCATAACACACACAGCAGCCCACCAACACACACACATGCAGGCACAAATGAACACACACACACACACAGAGCAGTAGCATCAGTCCAACAACATGGACCACTGGTCTGTTAGGGTCTCTTCTCAACAGATCTAATCTCACTCTCTTTCTACATCACTTGCTCTCTCTCATTCCTTCAAATAAAATTAAATGTTATTTGTCTCATGTGCCGAATACAACTAGTGTAGACTTTACAATGAAGTGCTTGCTTACGAACCTTTCCCAATGATGCAGAGTTTAACTCCCTCACTACGCCAGGACAGCAGAGTCAATCACCACCTTCCGGAGACACCTGAAACCCCACCTCTTTAAGGAATACCTAGGATAGGATAAAGTAATCCCTCTCACCCCCCCCCTTAAAATATTTAGATGCACTACTGTTCCACTGGATGTCATTCAAGGTGAATGCACCAATTTGTAAGTCGCTCTGGATAAGAGCGTCTGCTAAATGACTTAAATGTAATGTAAATGTTTAAAATAATAACAAACAATTAAATAGCAACTAACTCAAGAGGAATAAAATCAAATACACTAGAATGTAGCAGTACCAGATCAATGTGGAGCTATAAACATTTACATTTAAGTCATTTAGCAGACGCTCTTATCCAGAGCGACTTACAAATAAACAGGGAGTACCAGATCAATGTAGAGCTATAAACAGGGAGTACCAGTACCAGATCAATGTAGAGCTATAAACAGGGAGTACCAGATCAATGTGGAGCTATAAACAGGGAGTACCAGTACCAGATCAATGTAGAGCTATAAACAGGGAGTACCAGTACCAGATCAATGTAGAGCTATAAACAGGGAGTACCAGATCAATGTGGAGCTATAAACAGGGAGTACCAGTACCAGATCAATGTGGAGCTATATACAGGGAGTACTAGTACCAGATCGATGTGGAGCTATACACAGGGAGTACCAGTACCAGATCAATGTAGAGCTATAAACAGGGAGTACCAGTACCAGATCAATGTGGAGCTATAAACAGGGAGTACCAGATCAATGTGGAGCTATAAACAGGGAGTACCAGTACCAGATCAATGTGGAGCTATAAACAGGGAGTACCAGTACCAGATCAATGTAGAGCTATAAACAGGGAGTACCAGATCAATGTGGAGCTATAAACAGGGAGTACCAGTACCAGATCAATGTGGAGCTATATACAGGGAGTACTAGTACCAGATCGATGTGGAGCTATACACAGGGAGTACCAGTACCAGATCAATGTAGAGCTATAAACAGGGAGTACCAGTACCAGATCAATGTGGAGCTATAAACAGGGAGTACCAGATCAATGTGGAGCTATAAACAGGGAGTACCAGTACCAGATCAATGTGGAGCTATAAACAGGGAGTACCAGTACCAGATCAATGTAGAGCTATAAACAGGGAGTACCAGATCAATGTGGAGCTATAAACAGGAGTACCAGTACCAGATCAATGTGGAGCTATATACAGGAGTACTAGTACCAGATCGATGTGGAGCTATACACAGGGAGTACCAGTACCAGATCAATGTAGAGCTATAAACAGGGAGTACCAGTACCAGATCAATGTGGAGCTATAAACAGGGAGTACCAGATCAATGTGGAGCTATAAACAGGGAGTACCAGTACCAGATCAATGTGGAGCTATAAACAGGGAGTACCAGTACCAGATCAATGTGGAGCTATATACAGGGAGTACCAGTACCAGATCAATGTGGAGCTATATACAGGGAGTACCAGTACCAGATCAATGTGGAGCTATAAACAGGGAGTACCAGTACCAGATCAATGTGGAGCTATATACAGGGAGTACCAGTACCAGATCAATGTGGAGCTATAAACAGGGAGTACCAGTACCAGATCAATGTGGAGCTATATACAGGGAGTACCAGTACCAGATCAATGTGGAGCTATAAACAGGGAGTACCAGTACCAGATCAATGTGGAGCTATAAACAGGGAGTACCAGTACCAGATCAATGTGGAGCTATAAACAGGGAGTACCAGATCAATGTGGAGCTATATACAGGGAGTACCAGTACCAGATCAATGTGGAGCTATATACAGGGAGTACCAGTACCAGATCAATGTGGAGCTATATACAGGGAGTACCAGTACCAGATCAATGTGGAGCTATATACAGGGAATACCAGTACCAGATCAATGTGGAGCTATAAACAGCGAGTACCAGATCAATGTGGAGCTATAAACAGGGTGTACCAGTACCAGATCAATGTGGAGCTATATACAGGGAGTACCAGTACCAGATCAATGTGGAGCTATATACAGGGAGTACCAGTACCAGATCAATGTGGAGCTATAAACAGGGAGTACCAGTACCAGATCAATGTGGAGCTATAAACAGGCAGTACCAGTACCAGATCAATGTGGAGCTATATTCATGCACTACCCAAAGATTCTGTTTACCGTTTGTAAGTTGGTTGTGTCTTATGGTACCTTCTTGCATCATAGACCAGGTATGGGCCACTCAGGTCTTGGGGCCTCCTGGTTTTCTCCTCTCCCTGGCTTTTCAATGGTCCATTAATGTTGCTGATTGGTCATGGAGCCCATATACCTAGTTTGCCAGACAGATGCCATCCCTGACCTGGCCAAACAGGTTATTGGATGTGTTATGCTGGTCGTTGTCTGTAACTGGGTATGTTGCTGCTTGGCTAAGTCTCAGATGATAAAGATAAGGCAACTTCACCTGAGATAACCCTGAAACCAAATCATCCTCTCATTCCATAGAATTAACGCCTCAGTGTTCTCCGTTGGAACATTCCCTATCGGAACACAGAATGTGGGGATCGTGACAGAATCATTACTATGGGTCAAGCAGATATCGAGGAGATTCCAGACTTGAGCATTTTTACATATCTCTCTATGATTCCCTTAGTTTATATGAATTCCAGACCTCTGTCTTCTCCCATTACATTGTCTCATTAAGTAGAAATATAAAAAATATATTGTTGATTTACAGGTGGCATCATATTATTATGACGGTCAATGTCATTACCATGGAGATGTTACTATAGGGAGGTTTCCGTGGCGCTAGCTTGGGGTGTTGTATTAATATTGGAATGTGTGAGATGCTAGACGTGGGGATTCTGGAATTTGGGACAACAGAAACACTTGCATCGGTCTGGGAATAGTGAGAGACCACCACTGGCGGCACACACACACACACACAGACACACACACTCTCTCTCTCTCTCTCTCTCTCTCTCTCTCTCTCTCTCTCTCACACACACACACACACACACACACACACACACACACACACACACACACACACACACACACACACACACACACACACACACACACACAGACCATGAACACTACCCCTAGAGAGAACTCCTGCTAAAGCTATGTGAATAATTCATCCCCAGTTGTGATATTAACCTTGGACTACATTCATTTTTTTGTATGTTGCTACATTTCTTGACAGTTAATTTATTTGAGTGAGTTTCAAGGACATTTTCTTTCTCCATAGTGAATATTGATCAACCACAGCCTAGTGGAATACTCTCACTCCATGGCCCAGCTATGTGTTCCCTGTTTGGTCATTTAGCTGTCATTTCGGCAGGGATTCAATCCTATCACGAGTTATACAGATGTTAGATCTTAATTTGATCAACCTACTACAGAAGAACTTTCATGCAATGCAGAAAATGTAAAACTTGTAGTGTATTTGAGGTCTAAAAAGGCCCCTGAAGTTTGTAATTTCCACTGACATTTCAGACCCTATATTCCTTATGAAAAATGTATCAACTCTTACAAAAATGTCCATGAATTATAATCCACATGACAATTCACATTTCTTGATGCTGCAGGAATATTTTCTTTTAAAGGCATGTTCCCACATTCGTGGAGATCCCATTCGCGGTGAATGCTGCATATGTCGGCTCAATCAGAATTTGCCTTTAAAAGCCACAATGCCTATAACCCACAATTGGATTGAATCCCGGCCTTACTCACAAAATGTGTGTGTGTTTCATTTTGGTACAGCTTGAGTATTTTCTCTCATGGTTAACTTGAATTTCATCAGGGCTAAATATACATATCTCTGACTGACATCAGTGATTTATGTGAAAGTATGAGTTAGCGTATGTGCTTAAATCTCAAGTTAGGATTCATCTCATAGTATAATGGATTCTTTTTTAATCACCTTGCAACCTTATTTTATAATCACACATGTATTTGACATTGAAAACATGTTGAGTTATGTTTCTACTTGCCACTGCAGAAATGTATATTTAATGTTTATGTATTCTAATTGGTTGGTTTAAGTCAGAGCTCAAAAAGGGGCAATGCCATTGGCTATGCTTGTAAATAGAGGGAGACTGTGAATGTCAATTATTCCCAGTCTGATAATTCATGCAAGTGTCTGAAAGAATGTATTATATTTACTTATTTACAATTTTAACGAGTTCACTATGTACATTTCCTGATGTGTGTATATATATATATACTTCAACTGTGTATATATATATAATATATATATATATATATACACACATTTGAAGTCGGGAGTTTACATACACCCTAGCCAATTAAATTAAACTCAGTTTTTCACAATTCCTGACATTTAATTTCCCTGTCTTAGGTCAGTTAGGATCACCACTTTAATTTAAGAATGTGAAATGTCAGAATAACAGTAGAGAGAATTCTTTATTTCAGTTTTTATTTCTATCATCGCATTCCCAGTGGGTCAGAAGTTTACATACATTCAATTAGTATTTGGTAGCATTGCCTTTAAATTGTTTAACTTGGGTCAAACATTTCAGATAGCCTTCCACAAGCATCCCACAATAAGTTGGGTGAATTTTGTCCCCTTCCTCCGGACAGAGCTGGTGTAACTGAATCAGGTTTGTAGGCCTCCTTGCTCGCACACGCTTTTTCAGTTCTGCCCTCAAATTTTCTATGGGATTGAGGTCAGGGCTTTGTGATGGCCACTCCAATACCGCCTTTTTTATGGCGGTTTTGGAGCAGTGGCTTCTTCCTTGCTGAGCGGCCTTTCAGGTTATGTCAATATAGGACTTGTTTTAATGTGGATATAGATACTTTTGTACCTGTTTCCTCCAGCATCTTCACAAGGTTCTTTGATGTTGTTCTGGGATTGATTTGAACTTTTCGCACCAAAGTACGTTCATCTCTAGGAGACAGAACGCGTCTCCTTCCTGAGCTGTATGACGGCTGCGTGGTCCCATGGTGTTTATACTTGCATTCTATTGTTTGTACAGATAAACGTGATACCTTCAGGTGTTTGATTTTCCCATGATGTCAAGCAAAGAGGCAATGAGTTTGAAGGTAGGCCTTGAAATAGATCCACATGTACACCTCCAATTGACTCAAATGATGTCAATTAGCCTATCAGAAGCTTCTAAAGCCATGACATTATTTTCTGGAATTTTCCAAGTTGTTTCAAGGCACAGTCAACTTAGTGTGTGTAAACCTCTGACCCACTGGAATTGTGATACAAGTGAAATAAGTGAAATAATCTGTCTGTAAACAATTGTTGGAAAAATTACTTGTTTCGTGAACAAAGTAGATGTCCTAAACGACTTGCCAAAACTATTGTTTGTAAACAAGAAATTTGTTGAGTGGTTGAAAAACGAGTTTTAATGACTCCAACCTAAGTGTAACTTCCAACTTCAAATCTATATATATGTTTATATATATGTATATGTATATATATATATATATATATATATATATATATATATATATATATATATGTGTATATATGTATATATATGTGTGTGTATATATATATATATATTGTGGCGTACAACGGACAAGACACAACGGGAGAGACTCGTGGAGTCTACATCACGAGGCAGTGGCTCCCTCTGCTGGACGTGCCAGGTCTCGATGGGTCCTCCAGCCAGGACTAATTGGGGCTGATTGAGGCTGGTGAGTAATCAAGGGGCTGATTGCTCTGCAGCCGTACAGGGCCCATAAAGCTACCAGGAGGGCAGCACACGATAGAGGTGGGAGGTAGTGAGAGGTTGCTACCGGAGAGATGTTCTCGGGGGTCTGCTGGAACCGAGGGGCTTGGTGTTCTACCCCAGCGGAGACAGCATTCCCCGGAGCCCAGAAGATGGGAAGAGGTTTATTTTCTCTTTCTTTCTTTTTTTAAATAAACACCCTTGAAACTGAGATGTCTATGAACGAGTGAAGAAAGGAGGAAGAGAAGGTCCATGATCTGTTCTGTATGAGAGGAGTGAAAAGAATCAGAAATGTCCATGGAGAGCTCGTTTTGAGGGGGAAGACAGGGATGGAGTTATATGATCACTTTGTTTCAGGCTGAGTAAAGAGATTGATCATGGAAGCTTCTTCTGTCTGTTTTCCAGAGAAATGAAGAGACTTTTATGATCAGTTTTCCAGAGAAATTAAGATTGAGGTTGACAAGCTTCCATGATCATTTTGTTTTCCAGAGGAATGAAGAGAGAGATGAAGAGACTTCTTACCTTCTCTCTAGGAGTGAGTAACAGAGAAAGGGAGGAGAGTGAAAGAGGTAGGGTTCCGGAGTGAAGTAGAGAGCAAGTGTGTAGCAACTACAGTGGCCATGTTTGCAGGCGGGATAGAGAGGAGAGGCGGGAGAGAGGGGAGAGAGAGGAGAGGTGGGAGAGAGGAGAGGTGGGAAAGAGAGGAGAGGTGGGAGAGAGAGGAGAGAGAGGAGAGGTGGGAGAGGAGGAGAGGTGGGAGAGAGGAGAGGCGGGGAGGGAGAGGAGAGGTGGGAGAGAGAGGAGAGAGATGAGAGGTGGGAGAGAGAGGAGAGGTGGGAGAGAGGAGAGGTGGGAGAGAGGAGGTGGGAGAGAGAGGAGGGAGAGAGGTGGGAGAGAGAGGAGAGGTGGGAGAGAGAGGAGAGGTGGGAGAGAGGAGAGGTGGGAGAGAGAGGAGAGGTGGGAGGGAGGAGAGATGGGAGAGGTGGGAGAGAGAGGAGAGGTGGGAGAGAGAAGAGAGGTGGGAGAGAGGAGAGGTGGGAGGAGAGGAGAGGTGGGAGAGAGGAGAGGTGGGAGAGGAGAGAGGCGGGAGGGAGAGAGAGGTGGGAGAGAGAGGAGAGAGATGAGAGGTGGGAGAGAGAGGAGAGGTGGGAGAGAGGAGAGGTGGGAGAGAGAGGAGAGGTGGGAGGAGAGAGAGGGAGGTGGGAGAGAGAGGAGAGGTGGGAGAGAGAGGAGAGGTGGGAGAGAGGAGAGGTGGGAGAGAGAGAGAGGTGGGAGAGAGAGGAGAGATGGGAGAGGTGGGAGAGAGAGGGAGGTGGGGAGAGAAGAGAGGTGGGAGAGAGGAGAGGTGGGAGGGAGAGGAGAGAGGTGGGAGAGAGAGGAGAGGTGGGAGAGAGAGGAGGGAGGAGAGGTGGGAGAGAGAGGAGATGCAGGAGAGAGAGGAGAGGTGGGAGGAGAGAGATGGGAGAGAGAGGAGAGGTGGGAGAGAGAGGAGAGGTGGAGAGAGGAGAGAGAGGAGAGGTGGGAGAGAGAGGAGAGGAGAGAGAGGAGGTGGGGAGAGAGGAGAGGTGGGGAGAGAGAGAGAGAGGAGAGGTGGGAGAGAGAGGAGAGGCGGGAGAGAGGAGAGGTGGGGAGAGAGAGATGCAGGAGAGAGAGGAGAGGCGGGAGAGAGAGAGAGGTGGGGAGAGGAGAGGTGGGAGGGAGAGGAGAGGAGGAGGTGGGAGAGAGAGAGAGAGGAGAGGTGGGAGAGAGAGGAGAGGTGGGAGAGAGAGGAGAGGTGGGAGGTGGGAGAGAGAGGAGAGGTGGGAGGAGAGAGGTGGGAGAGAGAGGAGAGAGAGGAGAGGTGGGAGAGAGGAGATGCAGGAGAGAGAGGAGAGGTGGGGGAGAGGAGAGAGAGAGGTGGGAGAGAGAGGAGATGCGGGAGAGAGAGGAGAGGCGGGAGAGAGAGAGGTGGGAGGGAGAGGAGAGGTGGGAGAGAGAGGAGAGGTGGGAGAGAGAGGAGAGGTGGGAGAGGGAGAGAGAGGAGAGGTGGGAGAGAGAGGAGAGGTGGGAGGAGAGGAGAGGTGGGAGAGGGAGAGGTGGGAGGGAGAGGAGAGGTGGGAGAGAGAGGAGAGGTGGGAGAGAGAGGAGAGGTGGGAGAGAGAGGAGAGAGAGGAGAGGTGGGAGAGAGAGGAGAGATGCAGGAGAGAGAGGAGAGGTGGGGAGAGAGGAGATGCAGGAGAGAGAGGAGAGGTGGGAGAGAGAGGAGAGGTGGGAGAGAGAGAGAGAGAGGAGAGGTGGGAGAGAGAGGAGATGCAGGAGAGAGAGGAGAGGTGGGAGAGAGAGGAGAGGTGGGAGAGAGAGGAGGGAGAGAGGTGGGAGAGAGAGAGTGCGGGAGAGAGGAGGCGGGAGAGAGGAGGTGGGAGGGAGAGGAGAGAGAGAGGTGGGAGAGAGGAGATGCAGGAGAGAGGAGAGGCGGGAGAGAGAGGAGAGGTGGGAGAGAGGAGAGGTGGGAGGAGAGGAGAGGTGGGAGAGAGAGGAGAGTTGGGAGAGAGAGGAGAGGTGGGAGGAGAGGAGAGGTGGGGAGAGAGAGAGAGAGGAGAGTGGGAGAGAGAGGAGAGGTGGGAGAGAGAGGAGAGGTGGGAGAGAGGAGAGGTGGGAGGGAGAGGAGAGGTGGGAGAGAGGAGAGGTGGGAGAGAGAGGAGAGGTGGGAGAGAGAGGAGAGAGAGGAGAGGTGGGGAGAGGAGATGCAGGAGAGAGAGGAGATGCAGGAGAGAGAGGAGATGCAGGAGAGAGAGGAGAGGTGGGAGAGAGGAGAGGTGGGAGAGAGAGGAGAGAGGAGAGGTGGGAGAGAGAGGAGATGCAGGAGAGAGAGGAGAGGTGGGAGAGAGGAGAGGTGGGAGAGAGAGGAGAGGAGAGGTGGGAGAGAGAGGAGATGCGGGAGAGAGAGGAGAGGCGGGGAGAGAGAGGAGAGGTGGGGGAGAGGAGAGAGAGGTGGGGAGAGAGAGAGGTGGGAGAGAGAGGAGAGGTGGGAGAGAGAGAGGTGGGAGAGAGAGGAGGGAGAGAGAGAGAGAGGTGGGGAGAGAGAGGAGAGGTGGGAGAGAGAAGAGAGGTGGGAGAGAGGAGAGGTGGGAGAGGAGAGGTGGGAGAGAGAGGAGAGGTGGGAGAGAGAGAGGCGGGAGGGAGAGGAGAGGAGGGGAGAGGAGAGAGATGAGAGGGGGAGAGAGGAGAGGTGGGAGAGAGGAGAGAGAGAGGAGAGGTGGGGAGAGGAGAGAGAGGAGAGGTGGGAGAGAGAGGAGAGGTGGGAGAGAGAGGAGAGGTGGGAGAGAGGAGAGGTGGGAGAGAGAGGAGAGGTGGGAGAGAGGAGAGATGGGAGAGGTGGGAGAGAGAGGAGAGGTGGGGAGAGAGGTGGGAGAGAGGAGAGGTGGGAGGGAGAGGAGAGGTGGGAGGAGAGGAGAGGAGAGAGAGGAGAGGTGGGAGAGAGAGAGAGAGAGGAGAGGTGGGAGAGAGAGGAGATGCAGGAGAGAGAGGAGAGGTGGGGGAGAGGAGAGCAGGAGAGAGAGGAGAGGTGGGAGAGAGAGGGAGGTGGGAGAGAGAGGAGAGAGAGGAGAGGTGGGAGAGAGAGGAGATGCAGGAGAGAGAGGAGAGGTGGGGAGAGAGAGAGGTGGAGAGAGAGGAGAGAGAGGAGAGGTGGGAGGAGAGAGAGGCGGAGGAGGAGGTGGGAGAGAGAGGAGATGCAGGAGAGAGAGGAGAGGCGGGAGAGAGATGAGAGGTGGGAGAGAGGAGAGGTGGGAGGGAGAGGAGAGGTGGGGGAGAGGAGAGGTGGGAGAGAGAGGAGAGAGAGGAGAGGTGGGAGAGAGAGGAGAGGTGGGAGAGAGAGGAGAGGTGGGAGAGGAGAGGTGGGAGAGAGGGAGGTGGGAGAGAGGAGAGGTGGGAGGAGAGGAGAGGAGAGAGAGAGAGAGGAGATGCAGGAGAGAGAGGAGAGGTGGGAGAGAGGGAGAGAGAGAGGTGGGAGAGAGAGGAGATGGGGGAGAGAGGGAGAGGCGGGAGAGAGGAGAGGTGGGAGGGAGAGGAGAGGTGGGAGAGAGAGGAGAGGTGGGAGAGAGAGGAGAGGTGGGGAGAGAGAGGAGAGGTGGAGAGGAGAGGTGGGAGAGAGAGGAGAGGTGGGAGAGAGGAGAGGTGGGAGGGAGAGGAGAGGTGGGAGAGAGGAGAGGGGGGAGAGAGAGAGGTGGGAGAGAGGGAGAGAGAGGAGAGGTGGGAGAGAGAGGAGATGAGAGAGAGAGGAGAGGTGGGAGAGAGAGGAGATGCAGAGAGAGAGGAGAGGTGGAGAGAGAGGAGAGGTGGGAGAGAGAGAGGAGAGGAGAGGTGGGAGAGAGAGGAGATGCAGGAGAGAGAGGAGAGGTGGGAGAGAGAGGAGAGGTGGGAGAGAGAGGAGAGAGAGGAGAGGTGGGAGAGAGAGGAGAGGAGAGAGGTGCGGGGAGAGAGGAGAGGTGGGAGGGAGAGGAGAGGTGGGAGAGAGGAGAGGTGGGAGAGAGAGGATGCAGGGGAGAGAGAGGCGGGAGAGAGAGAGGTGGGAGAGAGGAGAGGTGGGAGAGAGGAGAGGTGGGAGAGAGAGGAGAGTTGGGAGAGAGAGGTGGGAGAGAGGAGAGGTGGGAGAGAGAGAGAGAGAGGGAGAGGTGGGAGAGAGAGAGGTGGGAGAGAGAGGAGAGGTGGGAGAGGAGAGGTGGGAGGGAGAGGAGAGGTGGGGAGAGGAGAGAGAGAGGAGAGGTGGGAGGTGGGAGAGAGGAGATGCAGGAGAGAGAGGAGAGAGAGAGAGAGGTGGGAGAGAGAGGAGAGAGAGGAGAGGTGGGAGGGAGAGATGCAGGAGAGAGAGAGGTGGGAGAGAGAGGAGAGGTGGGAGAGAGAGAGAGAGAGGAGAGGTGGGAGAGGAGGAGATGCGGGAGAGAGAGGAGAGGCGGGAGAGGAGAGGTGGGAGAGAGAGGAGAGGTGGGAGAGAGAGGAGAGAGAGGAGAGGTGGGAGAGAGAGGAGAGGTGGGAGAGAGAGAGGCTGGCCAATCGTCAGACCCCTGAGGAGCGCCCCCCCCCAAAGTGAGCTACCTGATCTGCAGAGAGGCACAGGGGAGAAAAGATGAATAACATCCATCCATCAACTCACAATGCCTAGAATAGTAAGTCATGTACAGGGATGCAGAGAGGAGAAAAGGAGTTTGGCGAATGTTATGAGCACTCGTTGGAAGGACTGTAATTATGTTACAGATGTACAGGTTGTAATAAACTATAATGAAGCATATAACAGTGTGTGGAGCATCACAAGAGTATCTATAGAACGGGCCTCCCCATTCAAGTCAATGGTGGCATAATGGATGGACTGGCTAGCAGCCATTATGTGTGTGCCCATGAGTTTGCCAGGGTTAGAGGTTCCAAGCCTGTTCTATAGATTTATATTTCTATGGTGGAAGGACTGTAACCTCCATAAACAGTTATATCTACTGTATATTCTAGCCCACTATAGCCTGTTCCCAGACCTGGTAGTGCTGTGTAGCCACTTTCTATGGCCGCTGCGTGCCAAACATAGCATGGTGATTACAAGACAGCACAAAAAGATTTACGAACATAATACAAGACAGCACAAACAGATCTAGGAACCAGGCTACAATACAGCACAAACAGATCTGGGACCAGGCTACAAGACAGCACAAACAGATCTGGGACCAGGCTACAAGACAACACAAACAGATCTGGGACCAGGCTACAAAACAACACAAACAGATCTGGGACCAGGCTACAAAACAGCACAAACAGATCTGGGACCTGGCTACAAGACAACACAAACTGATCTGGGAACAGGCTACAGGACAACACAAACAGATCTGGGACCAGGCTACAAGACAACATAAACAGATCTGGGACCAGGCTACAAGACAGCACAAACTGATCTGGGACCAGGCTATAGGACAACACAAACAGATCTGGGACCAGGCTACAGGACAACACAAACAGATCTGGGACCACCAGGCTACAAGACAACACAAACAGATCTGGGACCAGGATGAACCCACTCAGGCCGATCCATCAATGTTGGGTTCAACGCATTGGTTGCAAATCTTATTGACACAACACTTGTAGCTACCATAGACGTTAGTGCACAC
The DNA here is from genome assembly GCF_034236695.1 of Oncorhynchus nerka. Taxonomy (NCBI): domain Eukaryota; kingdom Metazoa; phylum Chordata; class Actinopteri; order Salmoniformes; family Salmonidae; genus Oncorhynchus; species Oncorhynchus nerka. The sequence continues at coordinate 16,175,017 of NC_088405.1, forward strand.
AGGACGGCCAGTGGGGCACTCAGAGGGGAACTGGGTACACTCATCCTTATCTGGAGGGAAAGGAGGAAGATGGAGGGGGAAAAGAAGGAAGAAGAGGAGGAGGAAGGGGGGGAGTTTATTGCAGGGAAAGAGAAGCAGGATAGCACTTTGGCAAACAGGACAGGGATTGTTAAAGATCTAGGGGCTCAAACGACCTGTGCACCGGCCATTCTCATTTATAGCAAACCCATGACCACACTGTAAGGAAGCAATGCGTCTTCAATACTGGCTGGTTGAAAAAGAGAAGCTATAGCATCTAATAATGATCAGAAAAGTCACTGGCCAGCAATCCAAGAATTACACTCCAGAAGAAAAAGTTACAAAAGGGTTCTTCAACTGTTCCCAAAGGAAAACCCTTTTTAAGTTGAGGTATAACTATGTAGAACCCGAAGACAGTCGAAGAACCCTTTAAGGTTCTAGATATCACCTTTTTTTCTAAGAGTGTAGAGAGAGAAAGGGGGATAGAGAGAGATTCCTACAAAGAGAAACAGTGAGAGGAGGAAGGAGATTAAACGACAGAGAGAAGTCCTTAACTATTTCAGGTGTGTCCTCCACTGGTGGCTATGTCTTTACCTGGAGGGACACATCACCATAACATCCCCATAATGTTCCCATAATGTTACTGTAACACCCCCATAATGTTACTGTAACACCCACATAATGTTACTGTAACACCCCATAATGTTACTGTAACACCACATAATGTTACTGTAACACCCCCATAATGTTACTGTAACACCCACATAATGTTACTGTAACACCCCATAATGTTACTGTAACACCACATAATGTTACTGTAACACCCCATAATGTTACTGTTACACCCCATAATGTTACTGTAACACCCCCATAATGTTACTGTAACACCCCATAATGTCACTGTAACACCCCATAATGTCACTAACACCCCATAATGTTACTGTAACACCCCATAATGTCACTGTAACACTCCCATAAGGTTACTGTAACACCCCATACTGTTACTGTAACACCCCATAATGTTACTGTAACACCCCATAATGTTACTGTAACACCCCATAATGTTACTGTAACACCCCATAATGTTACTGTAACACCACATAATGTTACTGTAACACCCCATAATGTTACTGTAACACCCCATAATGTTACTGTAACACCCCATCATGTTACTGTAACACCCCCATAATGTTACTATAACACCCCCATAATGTTACTGTTACACCCCCATAATGTTACTATAACACCCCCATAATGTTACTGTTACACTCCATACTGTTACTGTAACACCCCATAATGTTACTATAACACCCCCATAATGTCACTAACACCCATAATGTTACTGTAACACCCCATAATGTTACTATAACACCCCATAATGTTACTGTAACACCCCATAATGTTACTGTAACACCCCCATAATGTTACTGTAACACCCCATAATGTTACTGTAACACCCCATAATGTTACTGTAACACCCCCATAATGTTACTGTAACACCCCCATAATGTTACTGTAACACCCCATAATGTTACTGTAACACCCCATAATGTTACTGTAACACCCCATAATGTTACTGTAACACCCCATAATGTTACTGTAACACCCCATAATGTTACTGTAACACCCCATAATGTTACTGTAACACCCCATAATGTTACTGTAACACCCCATCATGTTACATAATGTTACTATAACACCCCATAATGTTACTGTTACACCCCATAATGTTACTGTAACACCCCCATCATGTTACTGTAACACCCCCATAATGTTACTATAACACCCCCATAATGTCACTAAAACCCCCATAATGTTAATGTAACACCCACATAATGTTACTGTAACACCCACATAATGTTACTGTAACACCCCATAATGTTACTGTAACACCCCATAATGTTACTGTAACACCCCCATAATGTTACTGTAACACCCCCATAATGTTACTGTAACACCCCAGTCTGTTACTGCTGGTCCTGACTACCATCTCCATCAGTCTGTTACTGCTGGTCCTGACTACCATCTCTATCAGTCTGTTACTGCTGGTCCTGACAGACCACAACACAAACACTTCTAAAGCTGTGAACACACACAGGACACAGAAGACACACACACACGCACATCTAAAGCTATGAAGACACACGGGACACTAGCAACAATAAGAGACACATGTAGAAGAGAGAGGCTGGGCTGTCTCGTCTCAAATCCTAAACCACATATCTATAGCGCCATCCAGTGGAGGAAATAGGAACCACACTACATGTAAGAGATGCTTCACATTGACAGTGTAGAGTTGATGTTAAACAGTGAATCACAGTGTAGAATGAGTTGATGTTAAACAGTGAATCACAGTGTAGAATGAGTTGATGTTAAACAGTGAATCACAGTGTAGAATGAGTTGATGTTAAACAGTGAATCACAGTGTAGAATGAGTTGATGTTAAACAGTGAATCACAGTGTAGAATGAGTTGATGTTAAACAGTGAATCACAGTGTAGAATGAGTTGATGTTAAACAGTGAATCACAGTGTAGAATGAGTTGATGTTAAACAGTGAATCACAGTGTAGAATGAGTTGATGTTAAACAGTTTCTTCTCCACTACACATTTGTAATGTTGGACATTATGTTTAATTATGTACACATCCAGTAGTAATCACTGTCATCTCCATGCTAACAGCTCATTGTTTGGACAGCGCCTCACCTATCAAAATGCTCCAAATTGAGATTGAATCACATATGCGTTTTTGAATCAAACTTTATTAGACTTCAGAAAATTGTCAACTTAGAATATTAGGCAAAGCATTTACAAAGAGCTGGAAACCCAGCAAACCTTGATTGTATTAATTAATTAGCTTCAACAAGGACAATAGTTCAAGCTGGGTGTTTTATTGCCAGACAATCCTTAACCGTTCATTTGAGGGTTTCTGTTTCATGACTGAAACTTCCACTCAGGTTTTAATATGGTACAAGCGGAACCTCAGCCTTTTGGATGTTGGATCGCTCACCATAGCAAACAACATACATCCTGCATAACTACATAGAGGACAGACACACTCCAACAGTTTCACACACACAGACTGTTACACACACATAGGTACACACACACACACACACACACACACACACACACACACATTTCACTAATCTGAATTTTCAGTCATTATGACTACTTCCTGTCTACAGAAATGCTTTAGTCCAGAATAACTGAGAGGAATTATAGAATTTACATGAACTAATGTTAGCTAAAATGTTTATCTAAATGACATTAGTTTAATTGTGTTTTGTAACTGATATAATGTCTCTGTACCTGAACAGTCTGTTGACTGAGGACCCTCTGTTAGGGATGTTATTGAAGAACTCCTCTACTTCATTGTCGTTGTTGAAGTCTGCAGCGATGACCGTACCCACCGGAGATGCCATGGAGAGCTTCTGAGACACTACTTACTGGGGGAGGGAGACAATATGTTTACACGCACACTCTTATCCAGAGTGACTTACAGGAACACATTTCCACCTAGTCAGCTAAGGGATTCAAACCAGCAACCTTTCGGTTACTGGTCCGACACTCTTAACCGCTAGGCTACCTGTCGTCCATGTAATGACACGTACACAACAGGAACACCAGGAACACCAATGTAACATTATGGGAAAACACGCTATGTACAGTAAAACCAGTTAGCTACACTAACACCAGGTAGCTAACACCACATTACACTACGAGACATCATGTGGTGTAGGCAATGGTTCATGTCGATAACAGATATTACAACCACCCTGGCGAAAACCAAATAGTGTTTCAAACAGTCCTGTCTGGAAGAACTCTGAATGTGTATTCTTAATTAAAAGGGTAATTAATACATGTGCAATTGTGGTGAAAGGTATTGAAATATGACCGCTGACGTTAGTATAACTTAGTATCTATAAGCAAAGTGAGTCGTGTGTAATTGGTCTGCTGAGGAAGCTGTTGTAATGTGTTGTTGTAACAAAAACCTGCACCTCCTGTATTTCTCCAGGACCAGGCATGGTGTCCACTGCTGTAGTAACTGGGAAGATCAAACTGTTGCACTATTGTACTACATTGATGAGTTCTTTAGCTGAGTCAGGTGTTTTAGTGCTGGGCTAGAAGACAATCCTGCCAACACAGTAGCTCTCCAGGTTATGCTGTGGTACAGTAACTGTGAGTATCTTTTTTGGAGGCTACAGTACAGCTCAAACTACAGTACCGTTCTCCTCGCTTCAGTGAGGCGCTGATAAGCTGAAGAAGCGTCATGGTCTTCCCCTTCTCTTCTGTTATCTCTCTTTCTGTCTCTCTCTACCTCCTGACTCACTCCTCCCTCTCTTCTCCCTCCTCTTTTTCCGATTTTGTTGCGTTACAACCTATAACTTGGATAACAGTCAGCTTCAGCTCGGTCAAAACCTGCCAGTCTGCACAGCTTAAATGTAAATGTAAATGTATAAACCCAGAGCATATCGGACTGCTTTTTTCTACCTCATCACCTGATTCCTGCCGCAAGCCCTGGTCCATTACACCAGATCATCGCAGCTAGCTAGCTGCATTCGAGTGACTACTGCTGGCTAATGCCTCTGTCCCGAAACAAGTGCCAGTTAGCCTTGAGCTAGCCTCAAGCTCGGCCCATCTCCCAGCTACCTAAAGAGGTCTACCAGCTAATTCTTGGGCTACCAATTGGCCTGGACCCTTTATTGCTGACATGGAGCCACCGAGGTGGTTTCGACAGGCTCTTCCGTTGCGACGTCGCCGAAGGCCCATCTGCTAGCCCCGGCCAGCTAGCTGTCTGAATAGCCGTGTCTCCAGCTCGCCTAGCGTAGTAGCGACGACTGAACGGCTCCCTGACTCACCAATTGCTGCTCATTGGACCCTATGATCACTTGGCTACAAATGCCTCTCTCTAATGGCAATATGTCTTGCTGTTTTGGTTAGCTATTATTGTCTTATTTCACTGTGGAGCCCACAGCCTTGCAAGAATATGGACATGGAACCAACAAGCCTTCGATAACCCTTTTGTCCCACCCCCCCACATGCGGTGACCTCACCTGGCTTAACTGGTGCCTCTAGAGACTAAACCTCTCTCACTCAATGTCTGAAAGGTTTACCTCCACTGTACTCACATCCTACCATACCCTTGTCTGTACATTATGCCTTGAATCTATTCTTCCATGCCCAGAAATCTTCTCCAGAGCCATAAGAAAATATTGCTTTATTTACTCTCTGTTCAAAACACACTAGACGAACACCAGTTCTTATAGCCTTTAGCTCTAGAGACTAAACCCAATGTTATCCTACTCCTCCTCTGTTCCTCTGGTGATGACCAGTTCTTATAGCCTTTAACCCAGGCCCTGCAGCCCCCAGCACCACTCCCACTAACCCAGGCGCTCTCATTTGTTGACTTCTGTAACCGTAAAAGTCTTGGTTTCATGCATGTTAACATCAGAAGCCTCCTCCCTAAGCTTGTTTATTCACTGCTTTAGCACAGTCTGCCAACCCTGATGTCCTAATCGTGTCTGAATCCTGGCTTAGGAAGGCCACCAAAAATTCTGAAATGTACATCCCCAACTACAACATTTTCTGACAAGATAGAACTGCCAAAGGGGACAGAGTTGTAATCTACTGCAGAGATAGCCTGCAGAGTTCTGTCATAATATCCAGGTCTATGTCCAAACAAAGTCTCTCATCGTTGCTGCTTGTTATAGACCCCCCTCAGCCCCCAGCTGTGCCCTGGACACCATATGTGAATTGATTTGGCCCCATCTATCTTCAGAGTTCATACTGTTCAGAGTTCATACTGTTAGATGGCCTGAACTGGGATCCGTAACCATGGGCACCCTCTTAGATATCATCCTGACCAACTTGCCCTCTAAATACACCTCTGCTGGGTTTAATCAATATGGCAGTAGATACTCTTGCATTTGTGCTGCAGGGTAGCCTAGTGGTTAGAGCGTTGGACTAGTAACCGAAAGGTTGCAAATTCATATCCCTGAGCTGACAAGGTACAAATCTGTCGTTCTGCCCCTGAACAGGCAGTTAACCCACTGTTCCTAGGCTGTCATTGAAAATAAGAATTTGTTCTTAACTGACTTGCCTAGTTAAATAAAGGTAAAATTAAAATAAAAAATACCAGATATCTAGGTGGATCTATTTACGTATTATTACTAACTTGCCCTTTATAGCTATAAGAAGTAGGGTATTTGGTTGATACTCGTCCGAGTAGAGGTCCTGCTCATTCCAGTGAGTCTTACACCACCAATCATACATAGTAATGTATAGCAGTTAGCAGGTGCGTTTATCTACAGTGACTTACATAGTATATGGGTGGCCCTGGCGAGAATCGAACTTCATTCCTGGCATTGCAAGGGCCATGCTCTATCGACAGAGCCACACAGGAATAGGTAGATCTCTTCACCACACTCAATATTCACCCCAGCTCAGTCCCCCAAGTCTGTCGCTCCATCTCTGTCTCTTCAGCTAGATAATCAGCTCAGCTGTGTTCTAAGTTCAAACCAGGTAATTCCTACCTGCTGGGAAATGTTTTACAGATACTTTTAACTACATGAAGTATTGCCATGCTAGCAAAACTGTGCAAAGCTGTTTGTAATAATGTCATCTGGTTGTGTGGGGATACCTAACCTAAGTCTAACACATCTAATGTTTTATATAAAACAGATACAAATATTTAGCAGGGTCTGTAAGGGTACAAAATACTACTATAAGCGTTTCATTTAGCACCTTTATAAAGTCAGAGTTTGTAAATTCAAAGCGTTGTTCGTAAATTCTGTGTTTCGCTCTAAGAGCACTCAGAGCGTACACTGGACGCTCTGGCCAAGAGATGAGCAGAGAGGGAGATTGAATAGTAGAGGGAGAGAGAATAGTAGAGGGAGAGAGAATAGGAGATGGAGAGAGAATAGGAGATGGAGAGAGAATAGGAGATGGAGAGAGAATAGTAGAGGGAGAGAGAATAGGAGATGGAGAGAGAATAGGAGATGGAGAGAGAATAGTAGAGGGAGAGAGAATAGTAGAGGGAGAGAGAATAGTAGAGGGAGAGAGAATAGGAGAGGGAGAGAGAATAGTAGAGGGAGAGAGAATAGTAGAGGGAGAGAGAATAGTAGAGGGAGAGAGAATAGGAGATGGAGAGAGAATAGGAGATGGAGAGAGAATAGGAGATGGAGAGAGAATAGGAGATGGAGAGAGAATAGTAGAGGGAGAGAGAATAGGAGATGGAGAGAGAATAGGAGATGGAGAGAGAATAGTAGAGGGAGAGAGAATAGGAGATGGAGAGAGAATAGGAGATGGAGAGAGAATAGGAAAGGAAGAGGAAAAAGGTGGAGGAGGGAGGGAGGGGAGGTGAGGAGAGGAGAGAAAGGTGACTAGGGTTGCAAAGTTGCCAGAATTTTCTGTAATTTTTGTAATTAACAGAAAATCTATGGCAATCTATTGTAACTTTGGTCATTTATACTTTAATAACTTGTTTTAAATGTATTCATATACTGTATAGTATTCATTTTTTCTTATATATGTATCCATATTGTCCATGAGTTTCTAGTCGATAAACCATATGTTTCAAGAGAAAATAGCCTAATTAATGAAGAAAAGCATCTAATCAACAATGGCATTATTTTCAATTAACTCTGCAACTTGTCCAACTACTAACTTTCTTCACAGCTACCACCAGTTTGACGCCAAAACATTGACAACAAATACATATTGAAAATGAGCCTGTTGCTTTCAGCTACAGGGATGTTTTTTTATAAGTGGGAGTTAAGAATTTACAATTAGGATTAGTAGAAAGGACAAAAACCCTCAGAACAATTCAAAATGATTTGATAAGGATCCGTTATTGTAAAACTGAGCACGCACCCCTATGGGGCCCTCGTGTTGACGATCAGTGTGGCAGAGGTGTTGTTACCTACCTCAGAAGGTCCAGGATCCAGTTGCACAGGAAGAAGATCAGACCTAGGCCCTAAACTTAGTGATGACCTTAGAGGGCAATATCAAATCAAATCAAATTGTATTTGTCACATACGCTGAATACAACAGGTGAAATCCTTACTTACAAGCCCAACAATGCAGTTTTAAGAAAATACCACAAAAAAACAAGAGATAAGAATAACAAATAATTAAAGAGCAGCAGTAAATAACAATAGCGGGGCTTTATACAGGGGGTACCGGTACAGAGTCAATGTGGAGGCTTTATACAGGGGGGTACCAGTACAGAGACAATGTGGCGGCTATATACAGGGGGTACCGGTACAGAGTCAATGTGGTGGCTTTATACAGGGGGTACCATAACAGAGTCATTGTGCTGGGACACCGGTGTCGAGGTAATTGAGGTAATACGTACATGTTGGTAGAGTTAATTGACTCTGCATTGAAAATAACAGAGAGTAGCAACAGCGTAGAAGAGGATTAGCTGTTCAGGAGTCTTATGGCTTGGGGGTAGAAGCTTTTTAGAAGCCTCTTGGACCTAGACTTGGTGCTCCGGTACCGCTTGCCGTGCGGTAGCAGAGAGAACAGTCTATGATTAGGGTGGCTGGAGTCTTTGACAATTTTTAGGGCCTTCCTCTGACACCGCCTGGTATAAAGTTCCTGGATGGCAGGAAGCTTGAACCCGGTGATGTACTGGGCCGTATGCACTACCCTCTGTAGTGCCTTGCGGTCGGAGGCCAAGCAGTTGCCATACCAGGCAGTGATGCAATCCGTAAAAAAGCTCTCGATGGTGCAGCTGAAAACCTTTTGAGGATACGAGGACCCATGCCAAATCTTTTCAGTCTCCTGAGGGGGAATAGGTTTTGTCGTGCCCTCTTCATGACTGTCTTGATGTGCTTGGACAATGCTAGTTTGTTGGTGATGTGGACGCCAAGGAACTTGAAACTCTGCTCGGTTCTCCTTTCGTTGAGTCCACAATCATCTCTTTTGTCTTGATCACAGGGAGAGGTTGTCCTTGCACCACACGTTCAGGTCTCTGACCTCCTCCCTATACTCTGTCTTATCGTTGTCGGTGATCAGGCTGTTGTGTCATCAGCAAACTAAATGAGGGTGTTCGAGTCGTGCCTGGCCGTGCAGTCATGAGTAAACAGGGAGTAAACAGGGAGTAAACAAGGAGTACAGGAGGGGACTGAGCATGTTGTGTTGTTACCTACCCTTACCACCTGGGGGGCAGCCCGTCAGGGATCCAGTTGCAGAGAGTCCAGGATCCAGTTGCAGAGAGGAGGTGTTTAGTCCCAGGGTCGTTAGCTTAGTGATGAGCTTTGAGGGCACTATGGTGTTGAAAGCTGAGCTGTAGTCAATGAATAGCATTCTCACATACTGTAGGTGTTCCTTTTGTCCAGGTGTGAAAGGGCAGTGTGGAGTGCAATCGAGATTGCATCATCTGTGGATCTGTTGGTGCGGTGTGCAAATTTAGTGGGTCTAGGTTTTCTGGGATAATGGTGTTGATGTGAGCCATGACCTGCCTATCAAAGCAGTTCATGGCTACAGACGTGATTGCTATGGGTCGGTAGTAATTTAGGCAGGTTCTTGGGCACATGCTCTCATGCATGTTTCAGTGTTACTTGCCTCGAAGCAAGCATAGAAGTTATTTAGCTCGTCTGGTAGGCTTGTGTCACTGGGCAGCTTTCGAATGTGCTTCACTTTGTAGTCTGTAATGGTTTGCAAGCCCTGCCACATCGGACGAGAGTCGGAGTACGGTTCGATTTTAGTACTGTATTGATGCTTTGCCTGTTTGATGGTTCGTCGGAGGGCATAGCGGGATTTCTTATAACCTTCCAGATTAGAGTACCACACTTTTATAGCGGGGGCTCTAACCTTTAGCTCAGTGCGAATGTTTCCTGTAATTCATGGCTTCTGGTTGGGGTATGTACGTACAGTCACTGCTGGGACGACGTGCTCGATGCACTTACCCAAGCCATAAGACTCCTGAACAGGTAACCAAATGGCTACCCAGACTATTTGCTTTGTGTGCCCCCCTCCAATCACTCTTTTACGCTGCTGCTACTCTCTGTTAATCATATATGCATAGTCACTTTAACTATATCTTGCTCCCAGACAGACTAAACTTTTTTGCTGGCTTTGAGGACAATACAGTGCCACTGACACGGTCTGCTACCAAAACCTGCAGACTTTCCTTCACTGCAGCAGACGTGAGTAAAACATTTAAACGTGTTAACCCTCGCAAGGCTGCAGGCCCAGGCGGCATCCCCAGCCGCGCCCTCAGGGCATGCGCAGAGCAGTTGGCTGGTGTGTTTACGGACATATTCAATCAATCCGTATCCCAGTCTGCTGTTTCTACATGCTTCAAGAGGGCCACCATTGTTCCTGTTCCCAAGAAAGATAAGGTAACTGAGCTAAACGACTCCCGCCCTGTAGCACTCACTTCCATCATCATGAAGTGCTTTGAGAGACTAGTCAAGGACCATATCACCTCCACCCTACCTGACACCCTAGAGTCTAGGGCCTAGACCCACTCCAATTTGCTCACTGCCCCAATAGGTCCACAGACAACGCAATCACAACCACACTGCACACTGCCCTAACCCATCTGGACAAGAGTAATACCTATGTTGTTCATCGACTACAGGTCAGCATTTAACACCATAGTACCCTCCAAACTCGTCATCAAGCTCAAGACCCTGGTTCTCGACCCAGCCCTGTGCAACTGGGTACTGGACTTCCTGACGGGCCGCCCCCAGGTGGTGAGGGTAGGTAACAACATCTCCACCCCGTTGATCCTCAACGCTGGGACCCCACAAGGGTAGGTTCTGAGCCCTCTCCTGTACTCCCTGTTCACCCAAGACTGCGTCGCCATGCACGCCTCCAACTCAATCATCAAGTTTGCGGACGACACTACAGTGGTAGGCTTGATTACCAACAACGACGAGACAGCCTACAGGGAGGAGGTGAGGGCCCTCAGAGTGTGGTGTAAGGAAAATAACCTCACATTCAACGTCAACAAAACAAAGGAGGTGATTGTGGACTTCAGGAAACAGCAGAGGGAGCACCCCCCTATCCATATCGACGGGACAGTAGTGGAGAGGGTAGTAAGTTTTAAGTTCCTCGGCATACACATCACGGACAAATTGAATTGGTCCACCCACACAGACAGCGTTGTGAAGAAGGCGCAGCAGCGTCTCTTCAACCTCAGGAGGCTGAAGAAATTCGGCTTGTCACCAAAAGCACTCACTAACTTCTACAGATGCACAATCAAGAGCATCCTGTCGGGCTGTATCACCGCCTGGTATGGCAACTGCTCCACCCACAACCGCAAGGCTCTACAGAGGGTAGTGAGGTCTGCACAACTCATCACCGGGGGCAAACTTCCTGCCCTCCAGGACACCTACACCAACCGATGTCATAGGAAGGCCATAAAGATCATCAAGGACAACAACCACCCGAGCCACTGCCTGTTCACCCCGCTCTCATCCAGAAGGCGATGTCATTACAGGTGCATCAAAGTAGGGGCCGAGAGACTGAAAAAGAGCTTCTATCTCAAGGCCATCAGACTGTTAAACAGCCACCACTAACATTGAGTGGCTGCTGCCAACATACTGACTCAACTTTTATTTCTTTACTTACCTATTGTCTACATAATACCTTTTTTTGCACGATTGGTTAGAGCCTGTAAGTAAGCATTTCACCTGTTGTATTCGGCGCACGTGACAAATAAACTTTGATTTGATAAAGCCAGTGACTGATGTGGTGTTTTCCTCAATGACATCGGAAGAATCCCGGAACATATTCCAGTCTGTACTAGCAAAACAGTCCTGTAGTTTAGCATCTGCTTCATCTGGCAACTTTTTTTATCTATCGAGTCTCTGGTGCTTCTTGCTTTAATTTTTGCTTTTAAGCAGGAGTCAGGAGGATATAATTATGGTCAGACTTGCCAAATGGAGGGCGAGGGAGAGCTTTGTATGCGTCTCTGTGTGTGGAGTAAAAGTGGTCTAGTTTTTTTCCCACCCTGGTTGCACATTTAACATGCTGATAGAAATGAGGTCAAACTGATTTAAGTTTCACTGCATTAAAGTCCCCGGCCACTAGGAACGCCGCCTCTGGATGAGTGTTTTCCTGTTTGCTTATGGCGGAATACAGCTCATTGAGTGCGGTTTTAGTGCCAGCATCGGTCAATATGGTGTTGAAAGCTGAGCTGTAGTCAATGGACAGCATTCTTACATAGGTATTTCTCTTGTCCTGGTGGGCTAGGGCAGTGTGCAGTGTAACAGTGATTTCGTCGTCGTTGAATCTGTTGGGGCGATATGCCAATTCTTGCGGGTCTAGGTTGTCGGGTACTTCCGGCGCGGACTGAGATGGCCGCCTCGCTTCGCGTTCCTAGGAAACTATGCAGTTTTTTGTTTTTTTACGTGTTATTTCTTACATTAGTACCCCAGGTCATCTTAGGTTTCATTACATACAGTCGAGAAGAACTACTGAATATAAGATCAGCGCCAACTCACCATCAGTACGACCAAGAATATGTTTTCCGCGACGCGGATCCGGTGTTCTGCCTTACAAACAGGACAACGGAATGGATCGCATGCAGCGACCCAAGGAAACGACTCCGAAAAAGAGGGAAACGAGGCGGTGTTCTGGTCAGACTCCGAAAAAGGGCACATCGCGCACCACTCCCCAGCATTCTTCTTGCCAATGTCCAGTCTCTTGACAACAAGGTTGACGAAATCCGAGCAAGGGTAGCATTCCAGAGGGACATCAGAGACTGCAACGTTCTCTGCTTCACAGAAACATGGCTTACTGGGAAGACGCTATCCGATGCGGTGCAGCCAACGGGTTTCTCCACGCATCGCGCCGACAGAAACAAACATCTTTCTGGTAAGAAGAGTGGCGGGGGCGTATGCCTCATGACTAACGAGACATGGTGTGATGAAGGAAACATACAGGAACTCAAATCCTTCTGTTCACCTGATTTAGAATTCCTCACAATCAAATGTAGACCGCATTATCTTCCAAGAGAATTCTCCTCGATTATAATCACAGCCGTATATATCCCCCAAGCAGACACATCGATGGCTCTGAACGAACTTTATTTAACTCTTTGCAAACTGGAAACCATTTATCCGGAGGCTGCATTCATTGTAGCTGGGGATTTTAACAAAGCTAATCTGAAAACAAGACTCCCTAAATTTTACCAGCATATCGATTGCGCAACCAGGGGTGGTAAAACCTTGGATCATTGTTACTCTAACTTCCGCGACGCATATAAGGCCCTGCCCCGCCCCCTTTCGGAAAAGCTGACCACGACTCCATTTTGCTGATCCCTGCCTACAGGCAGAAACTAAAACAAGAGGCTCCCACGCTGAGGTCTGTCCAACGCTGGTCAGACCAAGCTGACTCCACACTCCAAGACTGCTTCCATCACGTGGACTGGGACATGTTTCGTATTGCGTCAGATGGAAATATTGACGAATACGCTGATTCAGTGTGCGAGTTCATTAGAACGTGCGTCGAAGATGTCGTTCCCATAGCAACGATAAAAACATTCCCAAACCAGAAACCGTGGATTGATGGCAGCATTCGCGTGAAACTGAAAGCGCGAACCACTGCTTTTAATCAGGGCAAGGTGTCTGGTAATATGTCCGAATATAAACAATGCAGCTATTCCTCCGCAAGGCTATTAAACAAGCTAAGCGTCAGTACAGAGACAAAGTGGAATCTCAATTCAATGGCTCAGACACAAGAGGCATGTGGCAGGGTCTACAGTCAATCACGGACTACAAGAAGAAACTCAGCCCAGTCACGGACCAGGATGTCTTGCTCCCAGGCAGACTAAATAACTTTTTTGCCCGCTTTGAGGACAATACAGTGCCACTGACACGGCCTGCAACGAAAACATGCGGTCTCTCCTTCACTGCAGCCGAGGTGAGTAAGACATTTAAACGTGTTAACCCTCGCAAGGCTGCAGGCCCAGACGGCATCCCCAGCCGCGCCCTCAGAGCATGCGCAGACCAGCTGGCCGGTGTGTTTACGGACATATTCAATCAATCCCTATACCAGTCTGCTGTTCCCACATGCTTCAAGAGGGCCACCATTGTTCCTGTTCCCAAGAAAGCTAAGGTAACTGAGCTAAACGACTACCGCCCCGTAGCACTCACTTCCGTCATCATGAAGTGCTTTGAGAGACTAGTCAAGGACCATATCACCTCCACCCTACCTGACACCCTAGACCCACTCCAATTTGCTTACCGCCCAAATAGGTCCACAGACGATGCAATCTCAACCACACTGCACACTGCCCTAACCCACCTGGACAAGAGGAATACCTATGTGAGAATGCTGTTCATCGACTACAGCTCGGCATTCAACACCATAGTACCCTCCAAGCTCGTCATCAAGCTCGAGACCCTGGGTCTCGACCCCGCCCTGTGCAACTGGGTACTGGACTTCCTGACGGGCCGCCCCCAGGTGGTGAGGGTAGGCAACAACATCTCCTCCCCGCTGATCCTCAACACGGGGCCCCACAAGGGTGCGTTCTGAGCCCTCTCCTGTACTCCCTGTTCACCCACGACTGCGTGGCCATGCACGCCTCCAACTCAATCATCAAGTTTGCGGACGACACAACAGTGGTAGGCTTGATTACCAACAACGACGAGACGGCCTACAGGGAGGAGGTGAGGGCCCTCGGAGTGTGGTGTCAGGAAAATAACCTCACACTCAACGTCAACAAAACTAAGGAGATGATTGTGGACTTCAGGAAACAGCAGAGGGAATACCCCCTATCCACATCGATGGATCAGTAGTGGAGAGGGTAGCAAGTTTTAAGTTCCTCGGCATACACATCACAGACAAACTGAATTGGTCCACTCACACTGACAGCGTCGTGAAGAAGGCGCAGCAGCGCCTCTTCAACCTCAGGAGGCTGAAGAAATTCGGCTTGTCACCAAAAGCACTCACAAACTTCTACAGATGCACAATCGAGAGCATCCTGGCGGGCTGTATCACCGCCTGGTACGGCAACTGCTCCGCCCTCAACCGTAAGGCTCTCCAGAGGGTAGTGAGGTCTGCACAACGCATCACCGGGGCAAACTACCTGCCCTCCTGGACACCTACACCACCCGATGTTACAGGAAGGCCATAAAGATCATCAAGGACATCAACCACCCGAACCACTGCCTGTTCACCCCGCTATCATCCAGAAGGCGAGGTCAGTACAGGTGCATCAAAGCTGGGACCGAGAGACTGAAAAACAGCTTCTATCTCAAGGCCATCAGACTGTTAAACAGCCACCACTAACATTGAGTGGCTGCTGCCAACACACTGTCATTGACACTGACCCAACTCCAGCCACTTTAATAATGGGAATTGATGGGAAATGATGTAAATATATCACTAGCCACTTTAAACAATGCTACCTTATATAATGTTACTTACCCTACATTATTCATCTCATATGCATATGTATATACTGTACTCTAGATCATCGACTGCATTCTTATGTCACTAGCCACTTTAACTATGCCACTTTGTTTACTTTGTCTACATACTCATCTCATATGTATATACTGTACTCGATACCATCTACTGTATGCTGCTCTGTACCATCACTCATTCATATATCCTTATGTACATATTCCTTATCCCCTTACACTGTGTATAAGACAGTAGTTTTGGAATTGTTAGTTAGATTACTTGTTGGTTATCACTGCATTGTCGGAACTAGAAGCACAAGCATTTCGCTACACTCGCATTAACATCTGCTAACCATGTGTATGTGACAAATAAAATTTGATTTGATTTGATTTGAGGTGGAGAGGATATGGTCTTTCACCAGCCTCTCAAAGCGCTTCATGATGACAGAAGTGAGTGCAGTTCAGTTAAGTTTGCTTTCTTGGGTACAGAAACAATTCTGGGCATCTTGAAGCAGGTGGGGACAGACGGGGATATGGAGAGTCTGAATATGTCCATAAACACTCCAGCCAGCTGGTCTGCATATGCTCTGAGAACGCGGTTTGGGACGCTGTCTGGGCCAGCAGCCTTGTGAAGGTTAACACACTTAAATTACTTTCCCATGTCGGCTACGGAGATTGAGAGCACACAAACCTCGTGATTGGAGGGGGCCCAAGGCGGCGGCTCGATGTTGTTTTCCACGAAGCGGGCGAAGAAGGTGTTTAGGTTATCCGGGAGTGAGGCATCGGTGTCCACTACATGGCTAGTTTTCCCTGTATAATCACTGATTGTCGGGAGTCCCTGCCACACACGACTGGTGTCTGAGCCGTTGAATTGCGACTCCACTTTGTCCCTGTGCTCCCTTTTGCCTCTTTGATTGCCTTATGGAGGGCATAGCTGGTCTGTTTGTTCACGTCCATGTCACCTTGCCATGGTTAATCGCGGTGGTTTGGGCTCTCAGTTTAGCATGAATGCTGCCATCTATCCACAGTTTTTGGTTTGGATAAGGTATAATAGTCACAGTGGGATCAACATCTTCTATGCAATTCCTGATGAACCCAGTCACTGAGTCAGTGTATACGTCGATACTATTCTCAGAGGCGACCCAGAACGTTTCCCATTCAGCGTGATCAAAACAATCTTGAAGCACAGATTCTGATTGGTCAGACCAACGTTGAACAGTCCTTACCACGGGTACTTCCTGTTTAAGTTTCTGCCTATAGGTGGGGAGGAAATATTTCATATACAATGGACCAGTAGACATTCTTTCAGAATGTTCTAGGTTCTATGGTCATCTGATTTGCCGAATTACTGATTACCATAGGACCTAGGCCATTTCTGGTTAACAAAGGACCTAGGCCATTTTCTGATTAACATAGGACCTAGGCCATTCTGAATCAGAATACCATAGGACCATGAATGACGGTTCTATCCACACACGCTATATGTCAGTAAAAGGGTGAATGACGATTATATACCTGGATCTATGTAGGTGACATAGAACTACAACATCAGTCTACTTCTATGTAGGGTAAATGACAGTTCTATCCATTCCAGCTCTATGTCAATGAAAGGGTGAATGTCTATAGATGTCAGTGACAGGGTGTGGGTGCAGTATACAGGGACAGGTCTGTGATTGAGAGGGAACACACAGTCTCCATTGTAACCAGCCCTGAGGTCTCATAACACGTGTTGCTTCCAGGAAGCAGCCTAGTTCAGTCAGGAATAAACAAGAACAGAGTGGCTGGAGGGGTGTTTATCAACTCACTTCGCACTCTCTTGGCTGACGGGTGTTTATCAATTCACCTCCGTTGCTTTCATCTTTGAAATGTGTTTCCCGTCCATCCTGTTTGCTAAGCAGCTGTTTTAACTCTGCATTGGGGTTTGGTTTCTCTGAGAATGACCACATCACAGGTCAAAATGTTTTCTAACTGGGCGGACATCTGTGTGTGTGTGCGTGTGCATGTGCGTGCCCAGTCAGGGCAGGGTGTGTCAGGTGTTTGGTTATCAAATCAAACTTTCATTTTGAAGAAAAGAAATGTAGAACATATGGGTTCTGTCAAAACTGGCCTGAATGCCCCACCCCTCCCATCATGGTAAACTGGCCTGAATGCCCCACCCCTCCCATCATGGTAAACTGGCCTGAATGCCCCACCCCTCCCATCATGGTAAACTGGCCTGAATGCCCCACCCCTCCCATCATGGTAAACTGGCCTGAATGCCCCACCCCTCCCATCATGGTAAACTGGCCTGAATGCCCCACCCCTCCCATCATGGTAAACTGGCCTGAATGCCCCACCCCTCCCATCATGGTAAACTGGCCTGAATGCCCCACCCCTCCCATCATGGTAAACTGGCCTGAATGCCCCACCCTCCCATCATGGTAAACTGGCCTGAATGCCCCACCCCTCCCATCATGGTAAACTGGCCTGAATGCCCCACCCCTCCCATCATGGTAAACTGGCCTGAATGCCCCACCCCTCCCATCATGGTTTAATATTCAACTGTTCATTCCTGGAAGTCAGTGTGTACTTTAGTTACATAAATAGTTGAGTTTCTAACTTCCCCATGGGAGAGATCTGTGCTGAGGATTTGCATATGAACAGTTCACAGAAAAGCGAATAACATTAAAACTGCTTTATTTGGACAACCTGCACTTTTCAGGGGACACTTCATGAAATGGAAACCACAGTATTTTACCATTACTCATAGACTCAGAAATGTATAAACGGTCCACTTTATAATTGTGTTACAGAGCGTGTAGGACAGGGATAGGCAGGTTCGGTCATGAAGGGCTGTAGTGTTTGGAGGTTCTTTGTTTCAGTCCAGATCTGACGTACCTTATTCCACTAATGGTGGCCTTAATTGGCTAGTTGAATCAGGTGTTTTTAGAGCTGGGCTGGGTAGACATAAAGTCAAAGAGAATTAAGACGAAGAGAATCAAGAAGATCAGAAATAAACAGGCAGGTTAGACATCTGTTTTTTTATTGGTTCACAGTAATGAATGTAGTGATATTTGGGCTGTAAGTCAGCTATGCAATCAAGGCAGCTAGTACTGAACCACAGCTATCCCAGCTATTCCCGAGGGCAGACGTCACCAAGTCCAATTCCAGTTTTCCATACAAACACACCAATTAGGCACAACAACATTAGCAAGGTTTCCATCCAATTTGATGCGAATATTCTAAAATCTGCATAAAATAACATGCTCACATGAGAGGTGTTTCCATCAAATGGACTGATTGCTGATAAAAGGCTGTGTGTGATGACGTAGTGTAAATACAATTCACTTTGCGGTTAAATTGCCATGTACAGAATGAAAATCACAAGTTAAATGGGTTTCAATCACATTTTCAACTCTACTGATGGTTTTGTCAGACTAACTGTTGCTTTATATGCCCACTCTGGTATTGGCAAGTGCGTGTTAGCCAACAGCTCACAGACACAGTGCAGGTAGGTTACTTACATTATTAGATTATTGTGGATAAGAGCAATATTATTTTTTCTTTTCAAGCGGCAGCCAAGCATCAGTTCATGTCACCAGAATAAAAAGAGCCTGGATATTGATTAGAAAGGAGCATCAAGCTCATCAGCTTGCACTTTCACCACCCTGTGAAGTTCATTGTTATTTATTTAATCAGTAGCCTAATAAACTGTATGGTTTCCTGAGTTGTAGTGGGAGGACCACACAACATATCATCGCATGACTCCAAGTTAACTTCCATATGATGGTTATTATATCAATATGTGAGCATAAAGGCGTTTCTACCGGCATTTCTCACATACAGAATTTTACTGACACAAAAAGATTCCACCATGTCGAACGAACAAATTGTCTGTAGACATTTATAAAATTGTACCGTCATATTATGTTAGCATCAGTCCGTTCGTGACTATTTTCATGCATCAGGTAATTCATCCTCACGAAATGATTGGATAGAAACATAGTAATAGTGGACTTCTCAAAATAAATATCTTTAGTAAATGGGTTAACATGAAACAAATCTTCATGTGAAACCATAAGAATTGCTCATTTATTTTCATGAAAGTATACTTTGGTCACACATTAAACAAACATTTGGTTTCGGGAGTTATTTGAGTCCCTGACAGCACAATCGTTCTATATGAATATTAAATAAGCACCATAGCTCCTTCCCTCAGTTTCAAACATTATTGCATCGGACAACTGGTTAGCAAACTGGCCATTATAGAAATCTCAACGCTAGATAGTCCAACAGCATGGGATATGTATTGTGCAGTACAAGATAATGATGAAGTGGATGTGATGAATACTAACCAAACATATACAAAGTTGTAATTAAAGTTATGGAACACAATACAAACATTGAAAAGCAACACATAGAATAGACTATTTTGTTACTGTACACAAGCACCAACCAATTAAATGAAAAAACACATATTAGCCTATAATATGTTTGTTTTACATTGTTAAATAGCCCTGTAAAGACACATCTAAGGTCTATTCAGTGTGATTTCATCTACAGCTTTTATTGATTAAAGAGTTTGACTGTGTGTGTCGGGGGGCGTCTGTGTTTGTGTGCGTACGTGCATGACTACATTTGTGGGAGCATGTATTTGTACATACGTGCGTGTGTGTAAGGAGGTTATCACTGTTTCGTAATAACATGTAGGTGTTTTGTGATATAAAATGTTGTTGAAGACGATATGAAGCCCTTAATATAAATGAGTGGGCCGAGGGAACCAAAGAGATCTGCCAAAGATATTCATTACGGAACTGTACTGTTAACAGCCTGCATATTATAGAGTCCACTTTGGGAAAAATATCCATTGCTGCTGCTGACAGCGTCTAGACCTGAGGACGGTTAGTCATTCAAACACATCAAAAGGCCATAATGGTGACAGCGTCTAGACCTGAGGACGGTTAGTCATTCAAACACATCAAAAGGCCATAATGGTGACAGCGTCTAGACCTGAGGACAGTTAGTCATTCAAACACATCAAAAGGCCATAATGGTGACAGCGTCTAGACCTGAGGACGGTTAGTCATTCAAACACATCAAAAGGCCATAATGGTGACAGCGTCTAGACCTGAGGACGGTTAGTCATTCAAACACATCAAAAGGCCATAATGCTGACAGCGTCTAGACCTGAGGACGGTTAGTCATTCAAACACATCAAAAGGCCATAATGCTGACAGCGTCTAGACCTGAGGACGGTTAGTCATTCAAACACATCAACAGGCCATAATGGTGACAGCGTCTAGACCTGAGGACGGTTAGTCATTCAAACACATCAAAAGGCCATAATGGTGACAGCGTCTAGACCTGAGGACGGTTAGTCATTCAAACACATCAACAGGCCATAATGGTGACAGCGTCTAGACCTGAGGACGGTTAGTCATTCAAACACATCAAAGGCCATAATGGTGACAGCGTCTAGACCTGAGGACGGTTAGTCATTCAAACACATCAAAAGGCCATAATGGTGACAGCGTCTAGACCTGAGGACGGTTAGTCATTCAAACACATCAAAAGGCCATAATGGTGACAGCGTCTAGACCTGAGGACGGTTAGTCATTCAAACACATCAAAAGGCCATAATGGTGACAGCGTCTAGACCTGAGGACGGTTAGTCATTCAAACACATCAAAAGGCCATAATGGTGACAGCGTCTAGACCTGAGGACGGTTAGTCATTCAAACACATCAAAAGGCCATAATGGTGACAGCGTCTAGACCTGAGGACGGTTAGTCATTCAAACACATCAAAAGGCCATAATGGTGACAGCGTCTAGACCTGAGGACGGTTAGTCATTCAAACACATCAAAAGGCCATAATGGTGACAGCGTCATTCAAACACATCAAAAGACCTGAGGACGGTTAGTCATTCAAACACATCAAAAGGCCATAATGGTGACAGCGTCTAGACCTGAGGACGGTTAGTCATTCAAACACATCAAAAGGCCATAATGCTGACAGCGTCTAGACCTGAGGACGGTTAGTCATTCAAACACATCAAAAGGCCATAATGGTGACAGCGTCTAGACCTGAGGACGGTTAGTCATTCAAACACATCAAAAGGCCATAATGGTGACAGCGTCTAGACCTGAGGACGGTTAGTCATTCAAACACATCAAAAGGCCATAATGGTGACAGCGTCTAGACCTGAGGACGGTTAGTCATTCAAACACATCAAAAGGCCATAATGGTGACAGCGTCTAGACCTGAGGACGGTTAGTCATTCAAACACATCAAAAGGCCATAATGGTGACAGCGTCTAGACCTGAGGACGGTTAGTCATTCAAACACATCAAAAGGCCATAATGGTGACAGCGTCTAGACCTGAGGACGGTTAGTCATTCAAACACATCAAAAGGCCATAATGGTGACAGCGTCTAGACCTGAGGACGGTTAGTCATTCAAACACATCAAAAGGCCATAATGGTGACAGCGTCTAGACCTGAGGACGGTTAGTCATTCAAACACATCAAAAGGCCATAATGGTGACAGCGTCTAGACCTGAGGACGGTTAGTCATTCAAACACATCAAAAGGCCATAATGGTGACAGCGTCTAGACCTGAGGACGGTTAGTCATTCAAACACATCAAAAGGCCATAGATGCTGACAGCGTCTAGACCTGAGGACGGTTAGTCATTCAAACACATCAAAAGGCCATAATGGTGACAGCGTCTAGACCTGAGGACGGTTAGTCATTCAAACACATCAAAAGGCCATAATGGTGACAGCGTCTAGACCTGAGGACGGTTAGTCATTCAAACACATCAAAAGGCCATAATGGTGACAGCGTCTAGACCTGAGGACGGTTAGTCATTCAAACACATCAAAAGGCCATAATGGTGACAGCGTCTAGACCTGAGGACGGTTAGTCATTCAAACACATCAAAAGGCCATAATGGTGACAGCGTCTAGACCTGAGGACGGTTAGTCATTCAAACACATCAAAAGGCCATAATGGTGACAGCGTCTAGACCTGAGGACGGTTAGTCATTCAAACACATCAAAAGGCCATAATGGTGACAGCGTCTAGACCTGAGGACGGTTAGTCATTCAAACACATCAAAAGGCCATAATGGTGACAGCGTCTAGACCTGAGGACGGTTAGTCATTCAAACACATCAAAAGGCCATAATGGTGACAGCGTCTGAGGACGGTTAGTCATTCAAACACATCAAAAGACCTCAAAAGGAGTGACAGCGTCTAGTTAGTCATTCAAACACATCAAAAGGCCATAATGGTGACAGCGTCTAGACCTGAGGACGGTTAGTCATTCAAACACATCAAAAGGCCATAATGGTGACAGCGTCTCAGACCTGAGGACGGTTAGTCATTCAAACACATCAAAAGGCCATAATGGTGACAGCGTCTAGACCTGAGGACGGTTAGTCATTCAAACACATCAAAAGGCCATAATGGTGACAGCGTCTAGACCTGAGGACGGTTAGTCATTCAAACACATCAAAAGGCCATAATGGTGACAGCGTCTAGACCTGAGGACGGTTAGTCATTCAAACACATCAAAAGGCCATAATGGTGACAGCGTCTAGACCTGAGGACGGTTAGTCATTCAAACACATCAAAAGGCCATAATGGTGACAGCGTCTAGACCTGAGGACGGTTAGTCATTCAAACACATCAAAAGGCCATAATGCTGACAGCGTCTAGTCATTCAAACACATCAAAACCTGAGGACGGTTAGTCATTCAAACACATCAAAAGGCCATAATGGTGACAGCGTCTAGTCATTCAAACACATCAAAAGGCCATAATGGTGACCTAGACGGTTAGTCATGAGGACGGTTAGTCATTCAAACACATCAAAAGGCCATAATGCTGACAGCGTCTAGACCTGAGGACGGTTAGTCATTCAAACACATCAAAAGGCCATAATGGTGACAGCGTCTAGACCTGAGGACGGTTAGTCATTCAAACACATCAAAAGGCCATAATGGTGACAGCGTCTAGACCTGAGGACGGTTAGTCATTCAAACACATCAAAAGGCCATAATGGTGACAGCGTCTAGACTTGAGGACGGTTAGTCATTCAAACACATCAAAAGGCCATAATGGTGACAGCGTCTAGACTTGAGGACTGTTAGTCATTCAAACACATCAAAAGGCCATAATGGTGACAGCGTCTAGACCTGAGGACGGTTAGTCATTCAAACACATCAAAAGGCCATAATGGTGACAGCGTCTAGACCTGAGGACGGTTAGTCATTCAAACACATCAACAGGCCATAATGGTGACAGTGTCTAGACCTGAGGACGGTTAGTCATTCAAACACATCAAAAGGCCATAATGGTGACAGTGTCTAGACCTGAGGACGGTTAGTCATTCAAACACATCAAAAGGCCATAATGGTGACAGTGTCTAGACCTGAGGACGGTTAGTCATTCAAACACATCAAAAGGCCATAATGGTGCAAAAGGTGACAGTGAACATGGAGCTTTGCGCCAGATTTGTTTCTGTTTTAGCCAACTCACGCAAAAGACAAAGGAGAAGGATAAAAGACAAACAGATCCATCTACCAGTCAACATCTATGGTTTAAGAGCCACAAACATGGATGACTCAAAATGGAGTTACAGCATTGTACAGAAAATGGAATATTCCACCGATACTGATTGAACTGAGACATGGATAGACACAGTACATTTGAAACCCATTCTCCTTTCAGCATCTGCTTTTAGCTTATCTCAACTGCTGCAGCAGCTGTTGACTGTGTGAATGCAGGAGTTCATTTTCTCCTTGACAAACATACTGTTCTCTTTAGGAGCTCAGTATGCCAGCCCTGCAGTCTCAGTATGCCAGCCCTGCAGTCTCAGTATGCCAGCCCTGCGGTCTCAGTATGCCAGCCCTGCGGTCTCAGTATGCCAGCCCTGCGGTCTCAGTATGCCAGCCCTGCGGTCTCAGTATGCCAGCCCTGCGGTCTCAGTATGCCAACCCTGCGGTCTCAGTATGCCTGCCAACCCTGCGGTCTCAGTATGCCAGCCCTGCGGTCTCAGTATGCCAGCCCTGCGGTCTCAGTATGCCAGGCCAGAATGTCTCAGTATGCCAGCCCTGCGGACTCAGTATGCCAGCCCTGCGGTCTCAGTATGTCAGCCCTGCGGTCTCAGTATGCCAGCCCTGCGGTCTCAGTATGCCAGCCCTGTGGCCTCCGCAGCAGTGGCCAGGGTGGATGTGTTGCCCACGCCAAGGCTTATCCTCTTTCTATTTCTCTTTTTCTTTCTCCCGGCCAATGTGAAGGCATTGTTCTCCATATCTTTCTCTCTACCCCTACCCTCTCTTTCTCTCTTTCTCGTGTGTCTTTCCCACCCATGCCTATAGCTGTTGACAGCAGAGCTCACAGTTGCTGTGTTTCTCTGTGTACGCCCCATGCTTACCCTAACTCTAACCCAAACACAGCTAATTCAAGTTTTTTTCATACACTGCCTGCCTGGCTGCCGCAGAACTGTGGGTTGGGAAGGCCAGAAGGGTGGAGAACTGCACTTGGGTGGATGGCACAAAGCTTTCTCTGCCGGCCATTTTGTGAAAGGAATATGAATGGCTAAGGTTCATCTCAACCCTTTGAAGTTAAACAGTAAGAAAATATTTTCGAAACAATACAGTTATATCTGGAACCAAAAATGGTTAACCAAGCTACAGGAACAGTCAAATAAACCGTGGTTCTTGGTAGACCTTTTTTTCTAGTGCATACCCTAGTGCATACCCTAGTGCATACCCTAGCTAGTGACTTACTGTAATGGGGGAAATGTGCTTGTTTTATATGTTTAATCAATATAAAAAGTATTGCAAATGGTAGCCTTGAATAAATTAACTGCAGTATATACGATACATTACATGTTATGACAAAATGAGCACCAAAGGCATTGAAATTCAGTTACTACAGCAAATCAGACAGTAAACTGCATCAAAAGTAACATTTTCATGGCAGGTATAAAGAGATAACGTCACAAAAGCAAACATTACGGAGTACATATTAGGACAGCCTCAGTCACAGAAGGACTAGGCTGTCCTAATATGGTAACCGTGCACTTTATGACTGATCATATTAAACTATGGAGGGGGACTTGGTCAAAATTCTAAATACTGATATTAGTTCAATAGATAAAGTGCATCATCCCATGAAAATGATTTGACCTCATGTTATAGTCATTTTAAAACCGAAGAAGAGAGAAATGTTAACTAAATCAACTATATTTGTTTTGATGTATCAGATCTACTGTAGCTACAGTATATCATAATTATTTTCAGAGTTTGGCAATACCTGCACAAAGTAAAACAACTAATTCAATAGTAAAAACTAAGATAAACGTTCATACCCAACTACGTATTCAAACTCGGGCCTTGAGGTCCACTCAAGGACACTCTTGGTTTTATTTAATCCCTGTTTATGGACCAAAAAACTGCAGACCGCTAAAGTCTACTGGAAGGTTGAGATTTGATCAAACAGCACCGATATTGTAGGAGACACTGTCTAGACAGACCATCAGTCAAACAGATAACACAGAACTCTTTTCAGTCATTCCCCTTCCCTGGGACATTGGCATACGGGATCATCCATATCTTCAGCCTGTTTTCATAGACTAGACGTAACATAGTAAACCTAAATCTGGGACATTCAAATTAGTATGATATGTTACGTTTGGTATGGTTACATAAGACAGATGGTTACTTAAGGCAAAAAGGAAAGTAGGATGGTTGGTTGGGGTGGCCGGGTGGGCGTATGGGTGGTTGGTCAGGGTGGATCAGTAGGCAATTAACGCAAACGTCTAGCAACCCAAAGTTTGCGAGTTTGAATCTCATCACGGTCAACTTTACTATTTTAGCTAATTAGCAACTTTTTAACTACTTACTACCTTATAGCTACTTTGCTACTACTTAGCATGTTAGATAACCCTTCCCCTAACCCTAACCTTAAACCTTTTAGCTAACCCTTCCCCTAACCCTAACCTTAAGCCTTTTAGCTAACCCTTCCCCTAACCCTAACCTTAAACCTTTAACCTAACTCCTAAACATAACCCTAACCTTAAGCCCTAGCCTAGCTAACATTAGCCAGCTAGCTAACGTTAGCCAGCTAGCTAACATAAGCCAGCTAGCCACTTTACTAGAATTCATTAAATATCATGTGTTTTGTAAATTCGTAACCTGTTTTGAATTTAGAAAATTCATAACATATAATATGAAATGGGTGATGGACATCCTCAAATTGATACATACTATACGAAATGTAACATATCATACTAAAAGGAGTATCAGGGATTTACATACATAATCATACGAAATGCTCTTTGATCAGGTTGGTATGTTAGATGTACAATTATAATTTCAACTTTAATTGAAATTAATTCATTCATAGAAATTTTGAGTAGCTAAGTTACTAGTAGTCCACATTCATAAACTAACAAAATACCTAAACGTTGATTGAATCAATATCATTGTAACCCTCCATTGTTAACTGAAATCATTTGGTTTCCCTGGTGACATCTGTCCTGCTCTCAGTTCCTATTGGCTGTTGGGGTCGAAAGCGATAGTCAGGGTGATGGTCTCCTAGTTGTGGTTTATTCTGGGTAGTGTAGTCCACAGCAGGTAAGGGCAGTGGACAGGTGCCATTTTGTGAGTCCCCTAGTGTTGTGGGGCAGGAGTCCCATGACCCACCAGACGTCCAGACCCCAGGGCACCCTGAGCAGTTTTGGCCCCAGCTCTGAGCCCTCTTTGCTGGGCACCAGCCTGGGCCAACGCTGGGCCCTGGATGGGCCTAGACAAAGTTATTGGAGATCTGCCTTTGGTGATCAAACAGGTCCTCAATCTCTGCACTGTACGCATCACCTGGTAAAAGTAACAAAATACAGTTAGAGATAAGGAGAAAGAAAGAGAGAGAGAGAGAGAGAGAGAGAGAGAGAGAGAGAGAGCGAGAAGCAGAGAGGAGCAGAGAGAGAGAGAGAAGCAGAGAGGAGCAGAGAGAGAGCAGAGAGAGAGAGAGAGAGAGAGAGAGAAGCAGAGAGGAGCAGAGAGAGAGAGAGAGAGAGAGAGAGAGAGAGAGAGAGAGAGAGAAGCAGAGAGGAGCAGAGAGAGAGAGAGAAGCAGAGAGGAGCAGAGAGAGAGAGAGAGAGAGAGAGAGAAGCAGAGAGGAGCAGAGAGAGAGAGAGAGAGAATGTGTGTTAATGACTGATAAATGTAATTTCCCATACCTGCGTGACATCCATACATGTACGCTCTGTGTCCGTCGTATTTGCATCGACATCTCATCACGTTGTTCTGGAAGTCTGACTCAGCCATGTCTAACGAGGGGTTGACTTCCACCTATAATATGACAGAAACAGTGATTTAAAAAATATATATATTTATTTTTTTAAACTTTATTTAACCAGGTAGGCCAGCTGAGAACAAGTTCTCATTTATAACTGCGACCTGACCAAGATAAAGCAAAGCAGTGCGACAAAAACAACAACACAGAGTTACACATAAACAAACGTACAGTCAATAACACAATAGAAAAATATATGTACAGTGTGTGCAAATGTAGAAGAGTAGGGAGGTAAGGCAATAAATAGGCCATAGAGGCAAAATAATTACAATTTAGCATTAACACTGGAGTGATAGATGTGCAGATGATGATGTGCAAGGAAAGATACTGGGGTGCAAAAGAGCAAGAGGACAAGTAACAATATGGGGGTGAGGTAGTTGGGTGTGCAATTTACAGATTGGCTGTGTACAGGTACAGTGATCGGTAAGCTGTTTGACCGCTGATGCTTAAAGTTAGTGAGGGAGATATAAGACTCCAGCTACAGTGATTTTTGCAATGCGTTCCAATCATTGACAGCAGAGAACTGGAAGGAAAGTCGGCCAATGGAAGTGTTGGCTTTGGGGATGACCAGTGAAATATACCTGCTGGAGCGCGTGCTACGGTTGGGTGTTGCAATGGTGACCAGTAAGCTGAGATAAGGCGGGCTTTACCTAGCATAGACTTATAGATGACCTGGAGCCAGTGGGTTTGGCGAAGAATATATGTATTGAGGGCCAGCCAACGAGAGCATACAGGTCGCAGTGGTGGGTAGTGTATGGGGTTTTGGTGACAAAATGGACGGCACTGTGATAGACTACATCCAGTTTGCTGAGTAGAGGGCTGGAGACTATTTTGTAAATGACATCGCCGAAGTCAAGGATCGGCAGGATAGTCAGTTTTACGAGGGTATGTTTGGCAGCATGAGTAAAGGAGGCTTTGTTGCGAAATAGGAAGCCGATTCCAGATTTAATTTTGGATTGGAGATGTTTAGTCTGGAAGGAGACTTTACGGTCTAACCAGACACCTAGGTATTTGTAGTTGTCCACATATTCTAAGTCAGAACCATCCAGAGTAGTGATGCTAGTCGGGCGGGAAGATGTGGGCAGCAATCGGTTGAAGATCATGCACTTAGTTTTACTTGCATGTAAAAGCAGTTGGAGGCCTCGGAAGGAGTGTTGTATGGCATTGAAGCTCGTTTGGAGGTTTGTTAGCACAGTGTCCAAAGAAGGGCCAGATGTATACAGAATGGTGTCGTCTAGCAGATGGGCCGTCGGGGGACGTCACCACGGAAGAGCCTGTTGAAACCCCCGGACGGTTACGTTGGCAGACCAGTTGTAATGGATCAGCGGGGCTCTGTGTTGGTAGTAAAATGGTCCAGGCCAATTGGCAAAATAGGTATTGTAGCCCAAGAATTGTCTGTTGGACCTCTTCAGCTAGCCGGGAGATGGGCCTAGCTCGAGGCTAGGTCCAGGCTAACTGGTGCTTGCTTCTGGACAGAGACGTTAGCCAGGAGTAGCCACTCCTAGCAGCTAGCTAGATGCGATGATCCGGTGTAAAGGTTCATAGCTTGCGGTAGGAATCCAGAGATGAGGTAGAGAAAAAGCAGTCCGATATGCTCTGGGTTGATATCGCGCTATGCAGACTGGCAGGAATTGACCGGGCTGAGGCTGGCTGATGTCTGAGTTAACGGTGATGACTGCTAGCAGTGGCTAACTGACTACTAGCTAGTAGCTAGTTAGCTGGCTAGCTGCTGATGGGGATTCTGGTTCTAAAGTGTAAAAAATAGCAGATCCGTAACACATTGGATGAGGCGGGTTGCAGGAGAGTATGTTCAGTATATACGAAGAAAATATATATACACATGGGATGGGATAGGACGAGACAAACAGACGTCCGACTGCTATGCAATCTTGGGAAAGTATAGTCAACTCCCATATATGCAATGTCTAACACCTGTGTGCACTAAACTAGACCAGAACAAGAAACACATATTTAAATTGGGACTGATGAACTTGATGTACTCAAATAGAGTTTTCACACTGTGCACATATCAGTAGCTGAGAATACTTGAGCCCTGCAATGAGCCAGAGCCACAGAGTAGCTCTGTTAATGAATAATTACAAAGCTATTACAATGTAAGAGTATGATGGCCGTCTGTGACCTCCTGACCTGCAGCCGCTCACCCCATCCTCACCCCACTGTGTTAATAGAAAACAGAGGGAGGGAGTTTCTAATTTAATTTCATTCTTCCCCCTCAACTCCTAGACCCACTCTGCATACCCCTGTTACCTCCTTTGTCCCACCTCCCACACATGCGGTGACCTCACCCACTACAACCAGCATGTCCAGAGATACAACCTGTCTCATCATCACCCAGTGCCTGGGCTTACCACCGCTGTACCCGCACCCCACCATACCCCTGTCTGTGCATTATGCCCTGAATATATTCTACATTGCCCAGAAACCTGCTCCTCTTATCCTCTGCCCCCAACGCTCTAGGCGACCAGTTTTGATAGCCTTTAGCCGCACCCTCATACTACTCCTTCTCTGTTCCGCGGGTGATGTGGAGGTAAACCCAGGCCCTGCATGTCCCCAGGTACCCTCATTTGTTGACTTCTGTGATCGAAAAAGCCTTGGTTTTATGCATGTCAACATCAGAAGCCTCCTCCCTAAGTTTGTTTTACTCACTGCTTTAGCACACTCTGCTAACCCTGATGTCCTTGCCGTGTCTGAATCCTGGCTCAGGAAGGCCACCAAAAATTCAGAGATTTCCATACCCAACTATAACATCTTCCGTCAAGATAGAACTACCAAAGGGGGCGGAGTTGCAGTCTACTGCAGAGATAGCCTGCAAAGTAATGTCATACTTTCCAGGTCCATACCCAAACAGTTCGAACTACTAATTTTGAAAATTACCCTCTCCAGAAATAAGTCTCTCACTGTTGCCGCCTGCTACCGGCCACCCTCAGCTCCCAGCTGTGCCCTGGACACCATTTGTGAATTGATCGCCCCCATCTAGCTTCAGAGTTTGTTCTGTTAGGTGACCTAAACTGGGATATGCTTAACACCCCGGCAGTCCTACAATGTAAGCTAGATGCCCTCAATCTCACTCAAATCATCAAGGAACCCACCAGGTACAACCCTAACTCTGTAAACAAGGGCACCCTCATAGACGTCATCCTGACCAACTGGCCCTCCAAATACACCTCCGCTGTCTTCAACCAGGATCTCAGCGATCACTGCCTCATTGCCTGTATCCGCCACGGAGCCGCAGTCAAACGACCACCCTCATCACTGTCAAACGCTCCCTAAAACACTTCTGTGAGCAGGCCTTTCTAATCGACCTGGCCCGGGTATCCTGGAAGGACATTGACCTCATCCCGTCAGTTGAGGATGCCTGGTCATTCTTTAAAAGTAACTTCCTCACCATTTTAGATAAGCATGCTCCGTTCAAAAAATGCAGAACCAAGAACAGATACAGCCCTTGGTTCACTCCAGACCTGACTGCCCTCGACCAGCACAAAAACATCCTGTGGCGGACTGCAATAGCATCGAATAGCCCCCGTGATATGCAACTGTTCAGGGAAGTCAGGAACCAATACACGCAGTCAGTCAGGAAAGCTAAGGCCAGCTTCTTCAGGCAGAAGTTTGCATCCTGTAGCTCCAACTCCAAAAAGTTCTGGGACACTGTGAAGTCCATGGAGAACAAGAGTACCTCCTCCCAGCTGCCCACTGCACTGAGGCTAGGTAACACGGTCTCCACCGATAAATCCACGATTATCGAAAGCTTCAATAAGCACTTCTCAACGGCTGGCCATGCCTTCCGCCTGGCTACTCCAACCTCGGCCAACAGCTCCGCCCCCCCGCAGCTCCTCGCCCAAGCCTCTCCAGGTTCTCCTTTACCCAAATCCAGATAGCAGATGTTCTGAAAGAGCTGCAAAACCTAGACCCGTACAAATCAGCTGGGCTTGACAATCTGGACCCTCTATTTCTGAAACTATCTGCGGCCATTGTCGCAACCCCTATTACCAGCCTGTTCAACCTCTCTTTCATATCGTCTGAGATCCCCAAGGATTGAAAGCTGCCGCAGTCATCCCCCTCTTCAAAGGGGGAGACACCCTGGACCCAAACTGCTATAGACCTATATCCATCCTGCCCTGCCTATCTAAGGTCTTCGAAAGCCAAGTCAACAAACAGGTCACTGACCATCTCGAATCCCACCGTACCTTCTCCGCTGTGCAATCTGGTTTCCGAGCCGGTCACGGGTGCACCTCAGCCACGCTCAAGGTACTAAACGATATCATAACCGCCATCGATAAAAGACAGTACTGTGCAGCCGTCTTCATCGACCTCGCCAAGGCTTTCGACTCTGTCAATCACCATATTCTTATCGGCAGACTCAATAGCCTCGGTTTCTCGGATGACTGCCTTGCCTGGTTCACCAATTACTTTGCAGACAGAGTTCAGTGTGTCAAATCGGAGGGCATGCTGTCCGGTCCTCTGGCAGTCTCTATGGGGGTGCCACAGGGTTCAATTCTCGGGCCGACTCTTTTCTCTGTATATATCAATGATGTTGCTCTTGCTGCGGGCGATTCCCTGATCCACCTCTACGCAGACGACACCATTCTATATACTTTCGGCCCGTCATTGGACACTGTGCTATCTAACCTCCAAACGAGCTTCAATGCCATACAGCACTCCTTCCGTGGCCTCCAACTGCTCTTAAACGCGAGTAAAACCAAATGCATGCTTTTCAACCGATCGCTGCCTGCACCCGCATGCCCGACTAGCATCACCACCCTGGATGGTTCCGACCTTGAATATGTGGACATCTATAAGTACCTAGGTGTCTGGCTAGACTGCAAACTCTCCTTCCAGACTCACATCAAACATCTCCAATCGAAAATCAAATCAAGAGTCGGCTTTCTATTCCGCAACAAAGCCTCCTTCACTCACGCCGCCAAGCTTACCCTAGTAAAACTGACTATCCTACCGATCCTCGATTTCGGCGATGTCATCTACAAAATGGCTTCCAACACTCTACTCAGCAAACTGGATGCAGTCTATCATAGTGCCATCCGTTTTGTCACCAAAGCACCTTATACCACCCACCACTGCGACTTGTATGCTCTAGTCGGCTGGCCCTCGCTACATATTCGTCGCCAGACCCACTGGCTCCAGGTCATCTACAAGTCCATGCTAGGTAAAGCTCCGCCTTATCTCAGTTCACTGGTCACGATGGCAACACCCATCCGTAGCACACGCTCCAGCAGGTGTATCTCACTGATCATCCCTAAAGCCAACACCTCATTTGGCCGCCTTTCGTTCCAGTACTCTGCTGCCTGTGACTGGAACGAACTGCAAAAATCGCTGAAGTTGGAGACTTTTATCTCCCTCACCAACTTCAAACATCAGCTATCCGAGCAGCTAACCGATCGCTGCAGCTGTACATAGTCTATTGGTAAATAGCCCACCCATTTTCACCTACCGCATCCCCATACTGTTTTTATACTGTTTTTTTTATTTATTTATTTACTTTTCTGCTCTTTTGCACACCAATATCTCTACCTGTACATGACCATCTGATCATTTATCACCCCAGTGTTAATCTGCAAAATTGTATTATTCGCCTACCTCCTCATGCCTTTTGCACACATTGTATATAGACTGCCCATTTTTTTTCTACTGTGTTATTGACTTGTTAATTGCTTACTCCATGTGTAACTCTGTGTTGTCTGTTCACACTGCTATGCTTTATCTTGGCCAGGTCGCAGTTGCAAATGAGAACTTGTTCTCAACTAGCCTACCTGGTTAAATAAAGGTGAAATAAAAATAAAAAAAAAAAAACTCTCCCTGCCATATCAGACCCATGGAGAGGAAGAGAGAAGAGTCTTAGCCTACTTCCCAAATAGCACCCTATTCCCTTTGTAGTGCACTACTTTTGAACAGGGCTCATATATATTTAATATGAGAGATAATAAATACAGCACTTTTACCTCCATAAAGAGGATGGATGGATGGATGGAAGGAAGGAAGGAAGGAAGGAAGGAAGGAAGGATGGAAGGAAGGAAGGAAGGAAGGAAGGAAGGAAGGAAGGAAGGAAGGAAGGAAGGAAGGAAGGAAGGAAGGAAGGAAGGAAGGAAGGAAGGAAGGAAGGATGGATGGATGGATGGATGGATGGATGGATGGATGGATGGATGGAAGGATGGATGGATGGATGGATGGATGGATGGATGGATGGATGGATGGATGGAAGGAAGGAAGGATGGAAGGAAGGAAGGAAGGGAAGGATAGATGGATGGATGGGTAGGTGGAAGGAAGGAAAGATGGATGGGTAGGTGGAAGGAAGGAAGGAAAGATGGATGGATGGATGGGTAGGTGGAAGGAAGGAAGGAAAGATGGATGGGTAGGTGGAAGGAAGGAAGGAAAGATGGATGGATGGGTAGGTGGAAGGAAGGAAGGAAAGATGGATGGGTAGGTGGAAGGAAGGAAGGAAAGATGGATGGGTAGGTGGAAGGAATGAAGGAAAGATGGATGGGTAGGTGGAAGGAAGGAAGGAAAGATGGATGGGTAGGTGGAAGGAAGGAAGGAAAGATGGATGGGTAGGTGGAAGGAAGGAAGGAAAGATGGATGGGTAGGTGGAAGGAAGGAAGGAAAGATGGATGGGTAGGTGGAAGGAAGGAAGGAAAGATGGATGGATGGGTAGGTGGAAGGAAGGAAGGAAAGATGGATGGGTAGGTGGAAGGAAGGAAGGAAAGATGGATGGGTAGGTGGAAGGAATGAAGAAAGGGAGAGAGAGAGAGAGAGAGAGATCCACATTTGCTATTTAATAACATTCAGTTGGTAGAGCTGTTCAGATGTACAGTATACTGTTCAGACACTGTAACAAAACCATTGTTTGTCCCATTGTGAGAAACATGAAAGACATACTGGAAGACATTAGCAGTAATAGCAGCCTAAAGAAAACTCATACAGTAAATAGTTGTATGACTATTGTATGGAAAGCTGTGTAAGTTTAGTATAAATATTGAGTAACAAAGACATTCTCAACCCACACAGTGTGCATCCTTAGAAGAAGAGTCGTGTAATTGTATGGTTTGTCACAGGACTAAAGGATTGCCATTCCAACTGAATCTCACACCATTTGAGTCATAACAGAAAAGTATTTTAGAGGAAGCCTCAACCTGTTTGCTCCCCACTTCCGTGTTTCTGTCCTGTCATTGAGTGTCTGAATCTCTTGTAAAAATACATCGATCACAAAAAAGTCTCAATGCAGTTTACCATAAGGGCGAACATTACTCCTGGTTCGTTTAAAGGACACCTTTATGTTGAGGACTAAAGCTGAATTAAGGGAGTAATTTAGTGTGTGGTTAGGAAGGTACAGTAGTTACAGAGAGCATAACCGTGACTGTATAAGTGTCTGTAATAGGTGCTATTCTGAGCTCTACCATGTTCTTATAGACTGTTATTCACCAGTCTACATCCACAGCTGCTGACATAACCATTCTCTTCTGTAACGCACACACACACAAGGATGAGGGCAAACACAGTCAGGCAACCAAACACACACACACACACACACACACACACACACACACACACACACACACACACACACACACACACACACACACACACACACACACACACACACACACACACACACACACACACACACACACACACACTCCGTGATAATACTGAGAAGCCATCATCCCTAATAGCTGCTCTGTAAATGTACTACACCCACTCTAAATACAGGCTGCATCCAGCTACACAGAAAAACAACTTTAACCCCTAACAAACATATTTAAAACTTTGTGAATGCTCAAAAACTAGCCATGATGGCAACTCTGTAGGAATTACAGCGTTGGACTTTGTCGTCTGTAGTCGGTTGGCTTGTGGCCATCAGAATGTGGAACGGCGTGAGTAAAAGGCCTGTCAGGACAGCAACGGAGTTTCATGGGGAGAAATTAAAATGTGGTGCTTGACTGTCCTCCTCTTCCTACTCCTGTCCTCTTCTCCTGTCCCCCTCTTCTCACTCCTGTCCTCCTCTTCTCACTCCTGTCCTCCTCTTCTCACTCCTGTCCTCCTCTTCTCCTGTCCTCCTCTTCTTACTCCTGTCCCCCTCTTCTCACTCCTGTCCTCCTCTTCTCACTCCTGTCCTCATCTTCTCCTGTCCTCCTCTTCTCCTGTCCTCCTCTTCTCACTACTGTACTCCTCTTCTCACTCCTGTCCTCCCTTCTCACTCCTGTCCTCCTCTTCTCCTGTCCTCCTCTTCTCCTGTCCTCCTCTTCTTACTCCTGTCCTCCTCTTCTCACTACTGTACTCCTCTTCTCCTGTCCCCCTCTTCTCACTCCTGTCCTCCTCTTCTCACTCCTGTCCTCCTCTTCTCCTGTCCCCTCTTCTCACTCCTGTCCTCCTCTTCTCCTGTCCTCCTCTTCTCACTCCTGTCCTCCTCTTCTCCTGTCCTCCTCTTCTTACTCCTGTCCCCCTCTTCTCACTCCTGTCCTCCTCTTCTCACTCCTGTCCTCATCTTCTCCTGTCCTCCTCTTCTCCTGTCCTCCTCTTCTCACTACTGTACTCCTCTTCTCACTCCTGTCCTCCTCTTCTCACTCCTGTCCTCCTCTTCTCCTGTCCTCCTCTTCTCCTGTCCTCCTCTTCTTACTCCTGTCCTCCTCTTCTCACTACTGTACTCCTCTTCTCCTGTCCCCCTCTTCTCACTCCTGTCCTCCTCTTCTCACTCCTGTCCTCCTCTTCTCCTGTCCTCCTCTTCTTACTCCTGTCCTCCTCTTCTCACTACTGTACTCCTCTTCTCCTGTCCTCTTCTTACTCCTGTCCTCCTCTTCTCACTACTGTACTCCTCTTCTCCTGTACTCCTCTTCTCACTCCTGTTCTCTTCTCCTGTCCTCCTCTTTTCAGTCCTGTCCTCCTCTTCTCACTCCTGTTCTCCTCTTCTCCTGTCCTCCTCTTCTCCTGTCCTCCTGTCCTCCTCTTCTCACTCATGTCCTCTTCTCCTGTCCTCCTCTTCTCACTCCTGTCCTCTTCTCCTGTCCTCCTCTTCTCACTCCTGTCCTCCTCTTCTCCTGTCCTCCTCTTCTTCTCCTGTTTTCTTCTCTCCTCTCTTCCTCAACTCCTTTTCTTCTCACAGCAGTTGCATGGCCACCACTTGTAATTACGCCCTGCTCTACATGCCTAAAATACACACATAAAGCGTGTGTGTACCCCCGTGAGCGTGTGTGTACATCTATCATAGGGACATGGAGGGTGACTAAATAAAACAGGCTGAGACACTTTTCACTGTAACCTCTCAACCGACTCCCATGGCCTAGGTAGCACAGTCATTAAGGGAACGAGTTTCACCATAACCCTCCTCTCATTAACAGAAAGTGATTAGGTAGTACTATTAGTAATTACGGGGGTGCTAGTTTCACCATAAACCCTCCTCTCATTAACAGAGAGTGATTAGGTAGTACTATTAGTAATTACGGGGGTGCTAGTTTCACCATAAACCCTCCTCTCATTAACAGAGAGTGATTAGGTAGTACTATTAGTAATTACGGGGGTGCTAGTTTCACCATAAATCCTCCTCTCATTAACAGAGAGTGATTAGGTAGTACTATTAGTAATTACGGGGGTGCTAGTTTCACCATAAACCTCCTCTCATTAACAGAGAGTGATTAGGTAGTACTATTAGTAATTACGGGGGTGCTAGTTTCACCATAAACCCTCCTCTCATTAACAGAGAGTGATTAGGTAGTACTATTAGTAATTACGGGGGTGCTAGTTTCACCATAAACCCTCCTCTCATTAACAGAGAGTGATTAGGTAGTACTATTAGTAATTACGGGGGTGCTAGTTTCACCATAAATCCTCCTCTCATTAACAGAGAGTGATTAGGTAGTACTATTAGTAATTACGGGGGTGCTAGTTTCACCATAAACCCTCCTCTCATTAACAGATAGCGAGTTTCACTGTAACCCATGGCTTTCCCATGGCTCAGAGGTATAAAAATAATCGAAAGCCTAATTGCCCCCAGGGACGGCATGCTGGGATTAGTAATGTGAGACAGACGTGGTGGCTGATGGGAGTTGGAATGTCCTGAGGTGGCGCCCACAAGGACACAGCTGATTAACATGAGACAGGGTAATGACAGAGATGGAGAGTGTCTGTCTGTCTGTCTGTCTGTCTGTCTGTCTGTCTGTCTGTCTGTCTGTCTGTCTGTCTGTCTGTCTGTGTGTGTGTGTGTGTGTGTGTGTGTGTGTGTGTGTGTGTGTGTGTGTGTGTGTGTGTGTGTGTGTGTGTGTGTGTGTGTGTGTGTGTGTGTGTGTGTGTGTGTGTGTGTGTGTGTGTGTGTGTGTGTGCAAAACAATTAAAGTATGTTGAAGTATTTAACATGTATGTGACCGAGGTCTGCAGACCACCCTCTGTGTTACCATGAGAGACAGCCATGTTGTACAGCCATGTGTGTGAATGTGTGTGTGTGTGTGTGTGTGTGTGTGTGTGTGTGTGTGTGTGTGTGTGTGTGTGTGTGTGTGTGTGTGTGTGTGTGTGTGTGTACAACATGGCTGTCTCTCATGGTAACACAGAGGGTGGTCTGCAGACCTCGGTCACATACATGTTAAATACTTCAACATACTTTAATTGTTTTGCGTGGTAAAAAGGGACCAATGGGATCATGTAAAAAGTGTAAACTCCAAGCTGAATCAAGCGCAGGTGTGTGTATGTACCTGGAATATGTAGTCTCCAGGCTTGACATCGGTGATGTCGATCCACTGACAGTCGATGTCGTGGCGGTACGTATCCCAGCAGCCCACTGAGATGCCCTGATCGCCCATGTTGTAGCAGGAGAAACGCTTTTGCAGACCTGACACACAGACAAGAACAGTGACTTTACTCTTCAGCTTGATGCTTTTAGGAGCCAGTTTCAGCTATTCAAAAAGAAAAATAACCATGGTCCAGGAATAGTTTAGGTCATGGACAGCATATGAGGCCAAGTTGTTTGAAATAAATGCTTGATATAAATGTTAATAGCAGGTGACATTGCCATATTATGAATGTTAATAACATGTGGCATGAGGTGCTATCCATGTTAATAACAGGTGTTATTAACCTCAGGGTGATATGTATGAATGTTAATAACATAGGTGTTATTCATGTTAATAACATGTGTTATTACCTTCAGGGCAGTATGTATGAATGTTAATAACAGGTGTTATTACCTTCAGGGTAGTATGTATGAATGTTAATAACAGGTGTTATTACCTTCAGGGCAGTATGTATGAATGTTAATAACAGGTGTTATTACCTTCAGGGCAGTATGTATGAATGTTAATAACAGGTGTTATTACCTTCAGGGCAGTATGTATGAATGTTAATAACAGGTGTTATTACCTTCAGGGCAGTATGTATGAATGTTAATAACAGGTGTTATTACCTTCAGGGCAGTATGTATTAATGTTAATAACAGGTGTTATTACCTTCAGGGCAGTATGTATGAATGTTAATAACAGGTGTTATTACCTTCAGGGCAGTATGTATCCTCCAGACAGAAGCTGGCCTTGTGTCCCTCTGCTATCCTGGTCCCATTCAGAGTCAGACCTTCAGTGAATGTTGAATGTTAGGGCAAATGAAGGGCAGTATGTATGAATGTTAATAACAGGTGTCAGGGGTATGTATGAACACCTCAATGCTGTGGTAATGCCTGGTCCAGACAGAACTGGCCTTGTGTCCTCTGAATAAAAGAAGGCTGGTTATGCTGTGGTAATGTGGTGTAAAAGGGCTGTGTGTGTGTGTGTGTGTGTGTGTGTGTGTGTGTGTGTGTGTGTGTGTGTGTGTGTGTGCGTGCAACTGGCTCTCCCAGTCTCACATTAGAACTAGATGTTGATCCATGTTTCTCAAAGTATTTAAGGTTATGCCCCTCCACAACACCCTTGCAAAACCGAAACCTACGTGAAGGTAACAGTGCTCACTGTTGCCCCTAGTGGTCAGTTTCCACATCATCTCCCCACGTCCTCAGACATGGATGGACGTGTTATACTGACTGGTATCGCGGGGGACCTGGTTGGTGTGTGTATGTGTGGGAATCAGAACAGGAGCTCCCTATGGCTGGTAGCCCAGTGATCTCAACACAAGAACATGTGGCAGAGGAACACCTCTCAAAGAAGCTTGTTCTAGAACTTGCTAGGTTGAACCGCTCACACACAGACCTGTTTACACACTCACAGTGAATGGGGGGCTTTGAAACTCACCTACACACACATTCATGCATTCCTGGTGAACACACATACAGTACACACAGGCACACGGCTCCGGGCATAAGTGACATAAGAGGTCGCTTTTAGCACCGACCACTGAGTCTCAACTTAATTTGAGGGTAACAGTAGTAGAATATACAAGGTTCAGACATTTGGTTATGCATCAGCAGTTTGTTCTCTTATGTCAGTCACTGACAGTCACTCAATTAGCAAAGTCAGTTAAAAACGTTTAAATTTGTAAGTTAGTCTAGCCAGCTATCTATCTACAGGTGTAGTGATCATGGCCGGATACCCACAAGACACACAGGGCAGATCTCCAGGTGGGCCCTGACCTCCAGGGAGCCCTGATCTCCAGGGGGCCCTGATATCCAGGGGGCCCCCATTGATTTTGCTAGTCACACTCACTCAGAAATCATATTAACATGGCAAAATGTCTACAATTGCAGGTAATTCGCTTTAAAACTGAAGAAAATGTTACTCCACCCTAAGGCAAAATGAGTAGAATTGCATGAAATGTGTTATATGAAAAATGAGGCTATAAAAGTGATGGGTCATTCGTTTGCAATGTACTTAGCAATGACATCCACTAAGAGATAAGCATAACATAACAGCAAAATGAACTGTTTTTTCCCCCAAAACGGGCATTTTCCATAAGTCTATCCATAACATTATCGAAGAAAAGCTTTATTTGGACCATTAGTTTCTGTAAGTAAGTTTCTGCCAAACAGCATTTATTGTACTTAATGACAATTAGATCATACTTTTACATGCTTTCTAACCTGTAACTAAATCAATTCAATGCAGTTCAAGTCAATAAGACCTTACTCATTCCACACAGAACAATCATGTACCACAAGGGCCATTACAGCTGTAAAATGGAAGTTTGTGGTGTTGGTTTCCATAACTCCTTGAGGTAATGGAACCATTTACCTATAACATGGTCATCCAAAACCACAACTTCCACTACCAACCACTTATAATGACCGAGGACTCCAGCAGCCTCCCTTTGACTGTAACTAAGGGACTTTAACTGACTGTAACTAAGGGACTGTAACTAAGGGACTGTTACTAAAGGACTGTTACTAAGGGACTGTTAGTAGGGGCGTTTTTACATATGAAATTCAGTTCCCCTATTCGGTTTCCTACAGTGTTTTTGAGAATTCTACAGAATAGGTTTTGTTTTCACAAGACCTGAAAGTAACTCTTTCAGGATGTGATTAGCAAAATGTACATTCTACATGATGCTAGCAAGCTAGCTTGTTTGCAACGGACAACAAGTTCAACACGACTCGCACTCCTGGTCCTGAATCTTGCACCCCCTACTCACCAGGTCCAGGATTCGTTTCAGTTTGTTTTAGAGCACGGATCAGGGTACCTCACGCTCCAGGAACCAGGTCATACGGGGGATATGTGAAAGTACCTTAACTCCTACACCCACAAGCAGTGGTGGAAAAAGCACCCAATTGTCATACTTGAGTAAAAGTAAAGATACCTTAACAGAAAATTACTCAAATAAAAGTGAAAGTACCCAGTAAAATAGTACTTGAGTAAAAGTCAAAGAGTATTTGGTTTTAAATATATTTAACTATCAAAAGTAAATGTAATTGCTAAAATATACTTAAGTGTCAAACAAACAAAGCATTTGTGTTTAGTGAG
The DNA here is from genome assembly GCF_034236695.1 of Oncorhynchus nerka. Lineage (NCBI taxonomy): Eukaryota > Metazoa > Chordata > Actinopteri > Salmoniformes > Salmonidae > Oncorhynchus > Oncorhynchus nerka. The sequence goes on from NC_088405.1 coordinate 16,216,642, forward strand.
TCCGCCAGATCAGAGGCAGTACTGATGACCAGGGATGTTCTCTGTTTAGTGAGTCTGCCAGATCAGAGGCAGTACTGATGACCAGGGATGTTCTCTGTTTAGTGAGTCTGCCAGATCAGAGGCAGTACTGATGACCAGGGATGTTCTCTGTTTAGTGAGTCTGCCAGATCAGAGGCAGTACTGATGACCAGGGATGTTCTCTGTTTAGTGAGTCCTCCAGATCAGAGACAGTACTGATGACCAGGGATGTTCTCTTGATAAGTGTGTAAATTGAACCATTTTCCTGTCCTGCTAAGCATTCAAACTGTAACGAGTACTTTTGAGAGTCAGGGAAAAGGTATGGAGTAAAAAATTACATTATCATATTTTGGAATGTAGTGAAAAGTAAAAGTTGTAAAAAAAGATAAATATTAAAGTACAGATACCCCAAAAAAGTAGTCCTTGAAAGTATTTTTACTTAAGTACTTCATACCACTGCCCACGTCCCCTCCATAGAGTATAGTGATATAGTACTGCAGCTCATGACAAGTATGGCAACAGAGAATTTCAACTACTACAAACTAACTATATGACAATGCATTGTAAAACTACAACAATTCCTTCATGCAGTGAAACAGAACAACAAATACATGGCCTTCTAGAACTATAAAGCCCCTGACTCCCACGCAGAACCTGTGACATGCGTGCCATGTCCAAGACTCCCTGGTAACCCTAGGTCTAAAGTCAGCCGTTTTCATGTTCACAATGCCAAAGACTACAACTACAACACCCCTTACTACAACACCCCTTACCTGTGACACGCATGCCAGGTCCAAGACTCCCTGGTAGCTCTAGGTCTGAAGTCGGCCCGTCCCATGTTCATGATCCTGGAGGAGAATCGTAGCAGGCGGCGGTGTCCATAGGGCCAGTTCATTCTGGCAGCGGAAGACGACAGACAGTTCTCCTCGTTGGCACAGGTCAGCAGGTGTAGGGGTCGGTCCTCCAGGTAGGCTGTCTCCTGAACCAGTTGGGCATCTAGTACCAGGTCAGGGGCAGCTAGAGGGCAGGGAAGAGGGGTGAGAGGTTAGGGTTAACCTAAACATATATCGGAGTGACAGGTTAACCAGGTATTACATGAAACATTGGGGCAAGGGCCACTACGGAGACGGGAGGGGTAGGTTAGAGGTTCAGCAGTTGCAATGCAGGTGGTTCTGGCTGGGGTGTTAGGCTTCCTGTCTGTAAAGCACTTTGTGACAACTAATGATGTTAAAATAGCTTTATAAAATACATTTGATTCATTGATTGAACAGTCAGATCAATCAGAGTTCACGTTCAGGAAGCAAAAAAGGAGAAACATTTTCAGGTACTTCAGTTACAAACTGTTTTCTCCCATTTCGTGATCTTTGAACAGAAGCCTAGGAAGGATCTCTTAAGATTACACAGGTGTGGAGAACTAGCCAGGTGGAACAAGTGTGGAGATCTAGTCAGATGGAACAGGTGTGGAGATCTAGTCAGGTGGAACAGGTGTAGAGATCTAGTCAGGTGGAACAGGTGTATAGATCTAGCCAGGTGGAACAGGTGTAGAGATCTAGTCAGATGGAACAAGTGTGGAGAACTAGTCAGGTGGAACAGGTGTAGAGATCTAGCCAGGTGGAACAGGTGTAGAGATCTAGCCAGGTGGAACAGGTGTAGAGATCTAGCCAGGTGGAACAGGTGTAGAGATCTAGCCAGGTGGAACAGGTGTAGAGATCTAGCCAGGTGGAACAGGTGTAGAGATCTAGTCAGGTGGAACAGGTGTAGAAATCTAGCCAGGTGGAACAGGTTTGGAGATCTAGCCAAGTGTAACAGGTGTGGAGATCTAGCCAGATGGAACAGCTGTGGAGATCTAGTCAGGTGGAACAGGTGTAGAGATCTAGTCAGGTGGAACAGGTGTAGAGATCAGGTGGAACAGAGATAGATGGAACAAGCAGGTTTGGAGATCTAGCCAAGTGTAACAGGTGTGGAGAACTAGCCAGGTGGAACAGGTGTAGAGATCTAGCCAGGTGGAACAGGTGTAGAGATCTAGCCAGGTGGAACAGGTGTAGAGATCTTGCCAGGTGGAACAGGTGTAGAGATCTAGCCAGGTGGAACAGGGTTAGAGATCTAGCCAGGTGGAACAGGTGTAGAGATCTAGTCAGGTGGAACAGGTGTAGAGATCTAGCCAGGTGGAACAGGTTTGGAGATCTAGCCAAGTGTAACAGGTGTGGAGATCTAGCCAGGTGGAACAGGTGTGGAGATCTAGCCAGGTGGAACAGGTGTGGAGATCTAGCCAGGTGGAACAGGTGTGGAGATCTAGCCAGGTGGAACAGGTGTGCTGTGATGACTCACTCTCTGAACAGGTGACCCCTGCAGCCTTAGCCCCGCCACCCCGGGGACAGTGGATGTGGTTGTTACGGCGACACTGTTGGATTGACAGCTCATTTCCGACACAGTGGGTTCCACTCAACACCAACTCTGCTGCGTTAGGATCCCCAGCCCAATACCATGTCTCCTAGAGAGAGAGAGAGAGAGAGAGAGAGGGAGAGAGAGAGAATGTGTGACTGCTGTACATGAAGCACCTCGGTGGTTTGTGGTATATGGCCAATATACCAGGGATAAGAGCTGTATTCAGGCACTACACTTTGGCTTCATGCGTAATAACAGCCCTTAGCTGTGGTATATTGAAGCCATAAGGCCCAAGGAGGTGTGGTATATGGCCAATATACCATGGCTAAGGGCTGTTCTTAGGAACTAGGCAATGTGAAATGCCCGGACAGCCCTTAGCCGTGGTATATTGGCCATATATCACAAACCCCCAAGGAGCCTTAGTGCTACTATAAACTAAGCTAACTACGTTACCAACGTAATTAGAGCAGTAAAACTAAATGTTTTGTCATACCCGTAGTTTACGGTCTGATATACCATGGCCTTCAGCCAATCAGAATTCAGGGCTCAAACCATCCAGTTTATAATGGCAAAGATCTCACTTCCTCTAGAGCCTTATTGCTTAATTGTGTATCATGGAAAGTGTTACTAAGTATTTCAGCTGTTCATGTTTGAGGACTCAGGGAGACTCAGTGAGTTGATTGGTGAATTGTGGAAGTCAGGGAGTATAGGGACAAATCTGAAATGGCACCATATTCCCACAAAGGGCTCTGGACAAAAGTAGTACACTATAAAGAGAATAGGGTTTCATAGGTGTGTTTCTATACAGAGAATAGGGTTTCATAGGTGTGTTTCTATACAGAGAATAGGGTTTCATAGGTGTGTTTAACAGGTGTGATTCTATACAGAGAATAGGGTTTCATAGTTGTGATTCTATACAGAGAATAGGGTTTCATAGTTGTACAGAGAATAGGGTTTCATAGTTGTGATTCTATACAGAGAATAGGGTTTCATAGGTGTGTTTCATATGTGTGTTTCTATACAGAGAATGGGGTTTCGTAGGTGTGTTTCATAGGTGTGATTCTATACAGAGAATAGGGTTTCATAGGTGTGATTCTATACAGAGAATAAGGTTTCATAGGTGTGTTTCTATACAGAGAATAGCGTTTCATAGGTGTGATTCTATACAGAGAATAAGGTTTCATAGGTGTGTTTCATAGGTGTGATTCTATACAGAGAATAGGGTTTCATAGGTGTGATTCTATACAGAGAATAAGGTTTCATAGGTGTGTTTCTATACAGAGAATAGCGTTTCATAGGTGTGTTTCTATACAGAGAATAGGGTTTCATAGGTGTGTTTAACAGGTGTGATTCTATACAGAGAATAGGGTTTCATAGTTGTGATTCTATACAGAGAATAGGGTTTCATAGTTGTGATTCTATACAGAGAATAGGGTTTCATAGGTGTGTTTCATATGTGTGTTTCTATACAGAGAATGGGGTTTCGTAGGTGTGTTTCATAGGTGTGATTCTATACAGAGAATAGGGTTTCATAGGTGTGATTCTATACAGAGAATAAGGTTTCATAGGTGTGTTTCTATACAGAGAATAGGGTTTCATAGGTGTGTTTCTATACAGAGAATAGGGTTTCATAGGTGTGTTTCTATACAGAGAATAAGGTTTCATAGGTGTGTTTCATAGGTGTGTTTAACAGGTGTGTTTCTATACAGAGAATAAGGTTTCATAGGTGTGTTTCTATACAGAGAATAGGGTTTCATAGGTGTGTTTCATAGGTGTGATTCTATACAGAGAATAGGGTTTCATAGGTGTGTTTCTATACAGAGAATAGGGTTTCATAGGTGTGTTTCTATACAGAGAATAGGGTTTCGTAGGTGTGTTTCTATACAGAGAATAGGGTTTCATAGGTGTGTTTCTATACAGAGAATAGCGTTTCATAGGTGTGTTTCTATACAGAGAATAGGGTTTCATAGGTGTGTTTCATAGGTGTGATTCTATACAGAGAATAGGGTTTCGTAGGTGTGTTTCTATACAGAGAATAGGGTTTCATAGTTGTGATTCTATACAGAGAATAGGGTTTCATAGGTGTGTTTCCATACCTGGTGTGCTCGGGATGCGAATCCCAGACCCAGCTGTCGACAGACCACCATGGCTTCGTTGATCCCCCAGTTCTCACTGCAGACTGACCCCCATCTCTTACGACCCCCTACATCCATCAGTACCTCCACACGGCCCTCACCTGGCTCCCTGCCTCCCGCCAACCGCACCTGGGGTAAGAGGAGGAAGCAGGTTAGGAGGAGGAGGAAGAGGAGAGGTAGGAGAAGGAAGAGGAGAGGAAGGAGGTTAGGTGGAGGAGGTGTTAGCAGAGGAAGGAGGGTAGAAAGGTAGGAGGAGGAGGAAGAGGAGAGGTAGGAGGAGGAAGAGGAGAGGAAGGAGGAAGAAGAGGAAGAGGAGAAAAATACATTTCAATTTCAATGATGTATTTTCTAAACCTGTAAGTTGGCAAGTCAAATGTTTAGAGTTATGTATCTAATGTGTATATAATAATGGGATTTGTGTATGTTCTAACCATGCTGTCCAGGCCAAGCTTGGGGACGTTGCAGCGTACTGAGGCGTCCTGGGTGTGTTTGAACGTCCATAGAGGGGCATCCTGGAAGTTACATTCTAGGATAGACTTCTCTGTCCCCAAACACTGGACACTGTTAATATGGATAGGACCAGTACCTAGAGAGAGAGAGCAAAAGAGAGCGAGAGCGAGAGAGTTGGTGATTGCAGGCCTATATTGGTCTCCTATGTTGGTTATCTATAATGATAGAATGTCGGCCTCCATCCATATTGGTCACAAGGACTGGGTACACATCCACACACACTAAATAGGCTAAACACAACCCACTTCCTGACCCAAACCTCTCTGTCGGTGAGTAGAATACCACAAAAAATATGTGAGTAGGTAGATCAGAACAACCACAGTTTAACTTACCAGGACCAACACAGCACACCACGAGGGACACACACACACACACACACAACTGTGTACATATACCACCTCAGAGTAAATTACATATAGTAGTAGAAATGATAATATAGTATTGGTCAGATTTGAAAATAGAAGCTGATGATGATGATGATGGTGATGACGAGAGTTCAAATGGCAGCTGATGTGTTCAGACGTTGGTTTCAGTTTCATTGATGTCACTAGCAATGATCAAAGTGCTGTAAACAGTCAGCAAAAGGCAAATTCACTCCCAATAATTTCCCATTCAATTTTCTCCTACTTTGTCCAGTTCTTGCTGTATCATACTTTACATTCTCTGCTTTCAAGGTCTCATTTTCAAAGGAGAAATGTTTTTGTGTAAACTTTAGATTGATCTTCTTTTCCAGTGAGGTACAGCAGATGTAGCCTGTGAACCCTATCATATCTCGTATCCAATCAGAGCTCTTTGTGTGCGTGACCTCACACTGTAAAAAGTCATTAGTTCTGCTAACATTTTTGGGGGTGGAAACCAGGTGCCTAGAACCATTGGAGTGTCCCAACTCAAAGTATATCAGTGTCAATACTTAAAGTAATAAACAGACATCACCTCCCATAAGGTTATCTTTCAAAGTTGTAAATACTGTTTGATGTTTTATAAACTTTGTCACTAAATTGCATTATGTATTCTGAACTGTAACGATTGAAGATAAATATTTATTGTAGTGAACAGAAAAATGTGGGGTCCCGTCTACTAATTATTATCAAGTGTAAGTAGTAAGTAGTACTGATTAGTAATGTTCAGTGGTTGTGTCTTAATGTTTACCATTGTTTAATGTAATTGACCATTTGTCATTTTAATCCACCTTAGCAGGCATTGTAGAGAACAGTGCACATTCCTCTAACAGTAACTAGAGAGGTAAACAGGCATTGTTGAGAACAGTGCTCATTCCTCTAACAGTAACTAGAGGTAGAGATGTAACCAGGCATTGTTGAGAACAGTGCTCATTCCTCTAACAGTAACTAGAGGTAGAGATGTAACCAGGCATTGTTGAGAACAGTGCTCATTCCTCTAACAGTAACTAGAGGTAGAGATGTAAATAGTCATTGTAGAGAACAGTGCTCATTCCTCTAACACTAACTAGAGGTAGAGATGTAACCAGGCATTGTAGAGAACAGTGCTCATTCCTCTAACAGTAACTAGAGGTAGAGATGTAATCAGGCATTGTAGAGAACAGTGCTCATTCCTCTAACAGTAACTAGAGGTAGAGATGTAACCAGGCATTGTAGAGAACAGTGCTCATTCCTCTAACAGTAACTAGAGGTAGAGATGTAACCAGGCATTGTTGAGAACAGTGCTCATTCCTCTAACAGTAACTAGAGGTAGAGATGTAACCAGGCATTGTAGAGAACAGTGCACATTCCTCTAACAGTAACTAGAGGTAGAGATGTAACCAGGCATTGTTGAGAACAGTGCTCATTCCTCTAACAGTAACTAGAGGTAGAGATGTAACCAGGCATTGTTGAGAACAGTGCTCATTCCTCTAACAGTAACTAGAGGTAGAGATGTAACCAGGCATTGTTGAGAACAGTGCTCATTCCTCTAACAGTAACTAGAGGTAGAGATGTAAATAGTCATTGTAGAGAACAGTGCTCATTCCTCTAACACTAACTAGAGGTAGAGATGTAACCAGGCATTGTAGAGAACAGTGCTCATTCCTCTAACAGTAACTAGAGGTAGAGATGTAACCAGGCATTGTAGAGAACAGTGATCATTCCTCTAACAGTAACTAGAGGTAGAGATGTAACCAGGCATTGTTGAGAACAGTGCTCATTCCTCTAACAGTAACAAGAGGTAGAGATGTAACCAGGCATTGTAGAGAACAGTGCACATTCCTCTAACAGTAACTAGAGGTAGAGATGTAACCAGGCATTGTTGAGAACAGTGCTCATTCCTCTAACAGTAACTAGAGGTAGAGATGTAACCAGGCATTGTTGAGAACAGTGCTCATTCCTCTAACAGTAACTAGAGGTAGAGATGTAACCAGGCATTGTAGAGAACAGTGCTCATTCCTCTAACAGTAACTAGAGGTAGAGATGTAAACAGTCATTGTTGAGAACAGTGCTCATTCCTCTAACAGTAACTAGAGGTAGAGATGTAACCAGGCATTGTAGAGAACAGTGCTCATTCCTCTAACAGTAACTAGAGGTAGTGATGTAAACAGGCATAGTTGAGAACAGTGCTCATTCCTCTAACAGTAACTAGAGGTAGTGATGTAAACAGGCATTGTTGAGAACAGTGCTCATTCCTCTAACAGTAACTAGAGGTAGAGATGTAACCAGGCATTGTTGAGAACAGTGCTCATTCCTCGAACAGTAACTAGAGGTAGAGATGTAACCAGGCATTGTAGAGAACAGTGCTCATTCCTCTAACAGTAACTAGAGGTAGAGATGTAACCAGGCATTGTTGAGAACAGTGCTCATTCCTCTAACAGTAACTAGAGGTAGAGATGTAACCAGGCATTGTTGAGAACAGTGCTCATTCCTCTAACAGTAACTAGAGGTAGTGATGTAACCAGGCATTGTTGAGAACAGTGCTCATTCCTCTAACAGTAACTAGAGGTAGAGATGTAACCAGTCATTGTTGAGAACAGTGCTCATTCCTCTAACAGTAACTAGAGGTAGAGATGTAAACAGTCATTGTTGAGAACAGTGCTCATTCCTCTAACAGTAACTAGAGGTAGAGATGTAACCAGGCATTGTTGAGAACAGTGCTCATTCCTCTAACAGTAACTAGAAGTAGAGATGTAACCAGGCATTGTTGAGAACAGTGCTCATTCCTCTAACAGTAACTAGAGGTAGAGATGAAGGCAGTCATTGTTGAGAACAGTGCTCATTCCTCTAACAGTAACTAGAGGTAGAGATGTAACCAGGCATTGTTGAGGACAGTGCTCATTCCTCTAACAGTAACTAGAGGTAGAGATGTAACCAGGCATTGTTGAGAACAGTGCTCATTCCTCTAACTGTAACTAGAGGTAGAGATGTAACCAGGCATTGTAGAGAACAGTGCTCATTCCTCTAACAGTAACTAGAGAGGTAAACAGGCATTGTTGAGAACAGTGCTCATTCCTCTAACAGTAACTAGAGGTAGAGATGTAACCAGGCATTGTTGAGAACAGTGCTCATTCCTCTAACAGTAACTAGAGGTAGAGATGTAAATAGTCATTGTAGAGAACAGTGCTCATTCCTCTAACACTAACTAGAGGTAGAGATGTAACCAGGCATTGTAGAGAACAGTGCTCATTCCTCTAACAGTAACTAGAGGTAGAGATGTAACCAGGCATTGTAGAGAACAGTGCTCATTCCTCTAACAGTAACTAGAGGTAGAGATGTAACCAGGCATTGTTGAGAACAGTGCTCATTCCTCTAACAGTAACTAGAGGTAGAGATGTAACCAGGCATTGTAGAGAACAGTGCACATTCCTCTAACAGTAACTAGAGGTAGAGATGTAACCAGGCATTGTTGAGAACAGTGCTCATTCCTCTAACAGTAACTAGAGGTAGAGATGTAACCAGGCATTGTTGAGAACAGTGCTCATTCCTCTAACAGTAACTAGAGGTAGAGATGTAACCAGGCATTGTAGAGAACAGTGCTCATTCCTCTAACAGTAACTAGAGGTAGAGATGTAAACAGTCATTGTTGAGAACAGTGCTCATTCCTCTAACAGTAACTAGAGGTAGAGATGTAACCAGGCATTGTAGAGAACAGTGCTCATTCCTCTAACAGTAACTAGAGGTAGTGATGTAAACAGGCATAGTTGAGAACAGTGCTCATTCCTCTAACAGTAACTAGAGGTAGTGATGTAAACAGGCATTGTTGAGAACAGTGCTCATTCCTCTAACAGTAACTAGAGGTAGAGATGTAACCAGGCATTGTTGAGAACAGTGCTCATTCCTCGAACAGTAACTAGAGGTAGAGATGTAACCAGGCATTGTAGAGAACAGTGCTCATTCCTCTAACAGTAACTAGAGGTAGAGATGTAACCAGTCATTGTTGAGAACAGTGCTCATTCCTCTAACAGTAACTAGAAGTAGAGATGTAACCAGGCATTGTTGAGAACAGTGCTCATTCCTCTAACAGTAACTAGAGGTAGAGATGTAAGCAGTCATTGTTGAGAACAGTGCTCATTCCTCTAACAGTAACTAGAGGTAGAGATGTAACCAGGCATTGTAGAGAACAGTGCTCATTCCTCTAACAGTAACTAGAGGTAGAGATGTAACCAGGCATTGTTGAGAACAGTGCTCATTCCTCTAACAGTAACTAGAGGTAGAGATGTAACCAGGCATTGTTGAGAACAGTGCTCATTCCTCTAACAGTAACTAGAGGTAGAGATGTAACCAGGCATTGTTGAGAACAGTGCTCATTCCTCTAACAGTAACTAGAAGTAGAGATGTAACCAGGCATTGTTGAGAACAGTGCTCATTCCTCTAACAGTAACTAGAGGTAGAGATGTAAGCAGTCATTGTTGAGAACAGTGCTCATTCCTCTAACAGTAACTAGAGGTAGAGATGTAACCAGGCATTGTTGAGGACAGTGCTCATTCCTCTAAGAGTAACTAGAGGTAGAGATGTAACCAGGCATTGTTGAGAACAGTGCTCATTCCTCTAACTGTAACTAGAGGTAGAGATGTAACCAGGCATTGTTGAGAACAGTGCTCATTCCTCTAACAGTAACTAGAGGTAGAGATGTAACCAGGCATTGTTGAGAACAGTGCTCATTCCTCTAACAGTAACTAGAGGTAGAGATGTAAACAGTCATTGTTGAGAACAGTGCTCATTCCTCTAACAGTAACTAGAGGTAGAGATGTAAACATGCATTGTTGAGAACAGTGCTCATTCCTCTAACAGTAACTAGAGGTAGAGATGTAACCAGGCATTGTTGAGAACAGTGCACATTCCTCTAACAGTAACTAGAGAGGTAAACAGGCATTGTAGAGAACAGTGCTCATTCCTCTAACAGTAACTAGAGGTAGAGATGTAAATAGTCATTGTAGAGAACAGTGCTCATTCCTCTAACAGTAACTAGAGGTAGAGATGTAACCAGGCATTGTTGAGAACAGTGCTCATTCCTCTAACAGTAACTAGAGGTAGTGATGTAACCAGGCATTGTTGAGAACAGTGCTCATTCCTCTAACAGTAACTAGAGGTAGAGATGTAACCAGTCATTGTTGAGAACAGTGCTCATTCCTCTAACAGTAACTAGAGGTAGAGATGTAAACAGTCATTGTTGAGAACAGTGCTCATTCCTCTAACAGTAACTAGAGGTAGAGATGTAACCAGGCATTGTTGAGAACAGTGCTCATTCCTCTAACAGTAACTAGAAGTAGAGATGTAACCAGGCATTGTTGAGAACAGTGATCATTCCTCTAACAGTAACTAGAGGTAGAGATGTAAGCAGTCATTGTTGAGAACAGTGCTCATTCCTCTAACAGTAACTACAGGTAGAGATGTAACCAGGCATTGTTGAGGACAGTGCTCATTCCTCTAACAGTAACTAGAGGTAGAGATGTAACCAGGCATTGTTGAGAACAGTGCTCATTCCTCTAACTGTAACTAGAGGTAGAGATGTAACCAGGCATTGTTGACAACAGTGCTCATTCCTCTAACAGTAACTAGAGGTAGAGATGTAACCAGGCATTGTTGAGAACAGTGCTCATTCCTCTAACAGTAACTAGAGGTAGAGATGTAACCAGGCATTGTTGAGAACACTGCACATTCCTCTAACAGTAACTAGAGAGGTAAACAGGCATTGTAGAGAACAGTGCTCATTCCTCTAACAGTAACTAGAGGTAGAGATGTAAATAGTCATTGTAGAGAACAGTGCTCATTCCTCTAACACTAACTAGAGGTAGAGATGTAACCAGGCATTGTAGAGAACAGTGCTCATTCCTCTAACAGTAACTAGAGGTAGAGATGTAACCAGGCATTGTAGAGAACAGTGCTCATTCCTCTAACAGTAACTAGAGGTAGAGATGTAACCAGGCATTGTTGAGAACAGTGCTCATTCCTCTAACAGTAACTAGAGGTAGAGATGTAACCAGTCATTGTTGAGAACAGTGCTCATTACTCTAACAGTAACTAGAGGTAGAGATGTAAACAGTCATTGTTGAGAACAGTGCTCATTCCTCTAACAGTAACTACAGGTAGAGATGTAACCAGGCATTGTTGAGAACAGTGCTCATTCCTCTAACAGTAACTAGAGGTAGAGATGTAAACAGTCATTGTTGAGAACAGTGCTCATTCCTCTAACAGTAACTAGAGGTAGAGATGTAAACAGGCATTGTTGAGAACAGTGCTCATTCCTCTAACAGTAACTAGAGGTAGAGATGTAACCAGGCATTGTTGAGAACAGTGCTCATTCCTCTAACAGTAACTAGAGGTAGAGATGTAACCAGGCATTGTTGAGGACAGTGCTCATTCCTCTAACAGTAACTAGAGGTAGAGATGTAACCAGGCATTGTTGAGAACAGTGCTCATTCCTCTAACTGTAACTAGAGGTAGAGATGTAACCAGGCATTGTAGAGAACAGTGCTCATTCCTCTAACAGTAACTAGAGAGGTAAACAGGCATTGTTGAGAACAGTGCTCATTCCTCTAACAGTAACTAGAGGTAGAGATGTAACCAGGCATTGTTGAGGACAGTGCTCATTCCTCTAACAGTAACTAGAGGTAGAGATGTAACCAGGCATTGTTGAGAACAGTGCTCATTCCTCTAACTGTAACTAGAGGTAGAGATGTAACCAGGCATTGTAGAGAACAGTGCTCATTCCTCTAACAGTAACTAGAGAGGTAAACAGGCATTGTTGAGAACAGTGCTCATTCCTCTAACAGTAACTAGAGGTAGAGATGTAACCAGGCATTGTTGAGAACAGTGCTCATTCCTCTAACAGTAACTAGAGGTAGAGATGTAAATAGTCATTGTAGAGAACAGTGCTCATTCCTCTAACACTAACTAGAGGTAGAGATGTAACCAGGCATTGTAGAGAACAGTGCTCATTCCTCTAACAGTAACTAGAGGTAGAGATGTAACCAGGCATTGTAGAGAACAGTGCTCATTCCTCTAACAGTAACTAGAGGTAGAGATGTAACCAGGCATTGTAGAGAACAGTGCTCATTCCTCTAACAGTAACTAGAGGTAGAGATGTAACCAGGCATTGTTGAGAACAGTGCTCATTCCTCTAACAGTAACTAGAGGTAGAGATGTAACCAGGCATTGTAGAGAACAGTGCACATTCCTCTAACAGTAACTAGAGGTAGAGATGTAACCAGGCATTGTTGAGAACAGTGCTCATTCCTCTAACAGTAACTAGAGGTAGAGATGTAACCAGGCATTGTTGAGAACAGTGCTCATTCCTCTAACAGTAACTAGAGGTAGAGATGTAACCAGGCATTGTAGAGAACAGTGCTCATTCCTCTAACAGTAACTAGAGGTAGAGATGTAAACAGTCATTGTTGAGAACAGTGCTCATTCCTCTAACAGTAACTAGAGGTAGAGATGTAACCAGGCATTGTAGAGAACAGTGCTCATTCCTCTAACAGTAACTAGAGGTAGTGATGTAAACAGGCATTGTTGAGAACAGTGCTCATTCCTCTAACAGTAACTAGAGGTAGTGATGTAAACAGGCATTGTTGAGAACAGTGCTCATTCCTCTAACAGTAACTAGAGGTAGAGATGTAACCAGGCATTGTTGAGAACAGTGCTCATTCTTCGAACAGTAACTAGAGGTAGAGATGTAACCAGGCATTGTAGAGAACAGTGCTCATTCCTCTAACAGTAACTAGAGGTAGAGATGTAACCAGTCATTGTTGAGAACAGTGCTCATTCCTCTAACAGTAACTAGAAGTAGAGATGTAACCAGGCATTGTTGAGAACAGTGCTCATTCCTCTAACAGTAACTAGAGGTAGAGATGTAAGCAGTCATTGTTGAGAACAGTGCTCATTCCTCTAACAGTAACTAGAGGTAGAGATGTAACCAGGCATTGTAGAGAACAGTGCTCATTCCTCTAACAGTAACTAGAGGTAGAGATGTAACCAGGCATTGTTGAGAACAGTGCTCATTCCTCTAACAGTAACTAGAGGTAGAGATGTAACCAGGCATTGTTGAGAACAGTGCTCATTCCTCTAACAGTAACTAGAAGTAGAGATGTAACCAGGCATTGTTGAGAACAGTGCTCATTCCTCTAACAGTAACTAGAGGTAGAGATGTAAACATGCATTGTTGAGAACAGTGCTCATTCCTCTAACAGTAACTAGAGGTAGAGATGTAACCAGGCATTGTTGAGAACACTGCACATTCCTCTAACAGTAACTAGAGAGGTAAACAGGCATTGTAGAGAACAGTGCTCATTCCTCTAACAGTAACTAGAGGTAGAGATGTAAATAGTCATTGTAGAGAACAGTGCTCATTCCTCTAACACTAACTAGAGGTAGAGATGTAACCAGGCATTGTAGAGAACAGTGCTCATTCCTCTAACAGTAACTAGAGGTAGAGATGTAACCAGGCATTGTAGAGAACAGTGCTCATTCCTCTAACAGTAACTAGAGGTAGAGATGTAACCAGGCATTGTTGAGAACAGTGCTCATTCCTCTAACAGTAACTAGAGGTAGAGATGTAACCAGTCATTGTTGAGAACAGTGCTCATTCCTCTAACAGTAACTAGAGGTAGAGATGTAAACAGTCATTGTTGAGAACAGTGCTCATTCCTCTAACAGTAACTAGAGGTAGAGATGTAACCAGGCATTGTTGAGAACAGTGCTCATTCCTCTAACAGTAACTAGAAGTAGAGATGTAACCAGGCATTGTTGAGAACAGTGCTCATTCCTCTAACAGTAACTAGAGGTAGAGATGTAAGCAGTCATTGTTGAGAACAGTGCTCATTCCTCTAACAGTAACTACAGGTAGAGATGTAACCAGGCATTGTTGAGGACAGTGCTCATTCCTCTAACAGTAACTAGAGGTAGAGATGTAACCAGGCATTGTTGAGAACAGTGCTCATTCCTCTAACTGTAACTAGAGGTAGAGATGTAACCAGGCATTGTTGACAACAGTGCTCATTCCTCTAACAGTAACTAGAGGTAGAGATGTAACCAGGCATTGTTGAGAACAGTGCTCATTCCTCTAACAGTAACTAGAGGTAGAGATGTAAACAGTCATTGTTGAGAACAGTGCTCATTCCTCTAACAGTAACTAGAGGTAGAGATGTAAACAGGCATTGTTGAGAACAGTGCTCATTCCTCTAACAGTAACTAGAGGTAGAGATGTAACCAGGCATTGTTGAGAACAGTGCTCATTCCTCTAACAGTAACTAGAGGTAGAGATGTAACCAGGCATTGTTGAGGACAGTGCTCATTCCTCTAACAGTAACTAGAGGTAGAGATGTAACCAGGCATTGTTGAGAACAGTGCTCATTCCTCTAACTGTAACTAGAGGTAGAGATGTAACCAGGCATTGTAGAGAACAGTGCTCATTCCTCTAACAGTAACTAGAGAGGTAAACAGGCATTGTTGAGAACAGTGCTCATTCCTCTAACAGTAACTAGAGGTAGAGATGTAACCAGGCATTGTTGAGAACAGTGCTCATTCCTCTAACAGTAACTAGAGGTAGAGATGTAACCAGGCATTGTAGAGAACAGTGCTCATTCCTCTAACAGTAACTAGAGGTAGAGATGTAACCAGGCATTGTAGAGAACAGTGCTCATTCCTCTAACAGTAACTAGAGGTAGAGATGTAACCAGGCATTGTAGAGAACAGTGCTCATTCCTCTAACAGTAACTAGAGGTAGAGATGTAACCAGGCATTGTTGAGAACAGTGCTCATTCCTCTAACAGTAACTAGAGGTAGAGATGTAACCAGGCATTGTAGAGAACAGTGCACATTCCTCTAACAGTAACTAGAGGTAGAGATGTAACCAGGCATTGTTGAGAACAGTGCTCATTCCTCTAACAGTAACTAGAGGTAGAGATGTAACCAGGCATTGTTGAGAACAGTGCTCATTCCTCTAACAGTAACTAGAGGTAGAGATGTAACCAGGCATTGTAGAGAACAGTGCTCATTCCTCTAACAGTAACTAGAGGTAGAGATGTAACCAGGCATTGTTGAGAACAGTGCTCATTCCTCTAACAGTAACTAGAGGTAGAGATGTAACCAGGCATTGTTGAGAACAGTGCACATTCCTCTAACAGTAACTAGAGAGGTAAACAGGCATTGTAGAGAACAGTGCTCATTCCTCTAACAGTAACTAGAGGTAGGTAGAGATGTAAATAGTCATTGTAGAGAACAGTGCTCATTCCTCTAACACTAACTAGAGGTAGAGATGTAACCAGGCATTGTAGAGAACAGTGCTCATTCCTCTAACAGTAACTAGAGGTAGAGATGTAACCATGCATTGTAGAGAACAGTGCTCATTCCTCTAACAGTAACTAGAGGTAGTGATGTAACCAGGCATTGTTAAGAACAGTGCTCATTCCTCTAACAGTAACTAGAGGTAGAGATGTAACCAGTCATTGTTGAGAACAGTGCTGATTCCTCTAACAGTAACTAGAGGTAGAGATGTAAACAGTCATTGTTGAGAACAGTGCTCATTCCTCTAACAGTAACTAGAGGTAGAGATGTAACCAGGCATTGTTGAGAACAGTGCTCATTCCTCTAACAGTAACTAGAAGTAGAGATGTAACCAGGCATTGTTGAGAACAGTGCTCATTCCTCTAACAGTAACTAGAGGTAGAGATGTAAGCAGTCATTGTTGAGAACAGTGCTCATTCCTCTAACAGTAACTAGAGGTAGAGATGTAACCAGGCATTGTTGAGGACAGTGCTCATTCCTCTAACAGTAACTAGAGGTAGAGATGTAACCAGGCATTGTTGAGAACAGTGCTCATTCCTCTAACTGTAACTAGAGGTAGAGATGTAACCAGGCATTGTTGAGAACAGTGCTCATTCCTCTAACAGTAACTAGAGGTAGAGATGTAACCAGGCATTGTAGAGAACAGTGCTCATTCCTCTAACAGTAACTAGAGGTAGAGATGTAACCAGGCATTGTAGAGAACAGTGCTCATTCCTCTAACAGTAACTAGAGGTAGAGATGTAACCAGGCATTGTAGAGAACAGTGCTCATTCCTCTAACAGTAACTAGAGGTAGAGATGTAACCAGGCATTGTTGAGAACAGTGCTCATTCCTCTAACAGTAACTAGAGGTAGAGATGTAACCAGGCATTGTAGAGAACAGTGCACATTCCTCTAACAGTAACTAGAGGTAGAGATGTAACCAGGCATTGTTGAGAACAGTGCTCATTCCTCTAACAGTAACTAGAGGTAGAGATGTAACCAGGCATTGTTGAGAACAGTGCTCATTCCTCTAACAGTAACTAGAGGTAGAGATGTAACCAGGCATTGTAGAGAACAGTGCTCATTCCTCTAACAGTAACTAGAGGTAGAGATGTAAACAGTCATTGTTGAGAACAGTGCTCATTCCTCTAACAGTAACTAGAGGTAGAGATGTAACCAGGCATTGTAGAGAACAGTGCTCATTCCTCTAACAGTAACTAGAGGTAGTGATGTAAACAGGCATTGTTGAGAACAGTGCTCATTCCTCTAACAGTAACTAGAGGTAGTGATGTAAACAGGCATTGTTGAGAACAGTGCTCATTCCTCTAACAGTAACTAGAGGTAGAGATGTAACCAGGCATTGTTGAGAACAGTGCTCATTCCTCTAACAGTAACTAGAAGTAGAGATGTAACCAGGCATTGTTGAGAACAGTGCTCATTCCTCTAACAGTAACTAGAGGTAGAGATGTAAGCAGTCATTGTTGAGAACAGTGCTCATTCCTCTAACAGTAACTAGAGGTAGAGATGTAACCAGGCATTGTAGAGAACAGTGCTCATTCCTCTAACAGTAACTAGAGGTAGAGATGTAACCAGGCATTGTTGAGAACAGTGCTCATTCCTCTAACAGTAACTAGAGGTAGAGATGTAAGCAGTCATTGTTGAGAACAGTGCTCATTCCTCTAACAGTAACTAGAGGTAGAGATGTAACCAGGCATTGTTGAGAACAGTGCTCATTCCTCTAACAGTAACTAGAGGTAGAGATGTAAACAGTCATTGTTGAGAACAGTGCTCATTCCTCTAACAGTAACTAGAGGTAGAGATGTAACCAGGCATTGTTGAGAACAGTGCTCATTCCTCTAACAGTAACTAGAAGTAGAGATGTAACCAGGCATTGTTGAGAACAGTGCTCATTCCTCTAACAGTAACTAGAGGTAGAGATGTAAGCAGTCATTGTTGAGAACAGTGCTCATTCCTCTAACAGTAACTAGAGGTAGAGATGTAACCAGGCATTGTTGAGAACAGTGCTCATTCCTCTAACAGTAACTAGAGGTAGAGATGTAACCAGGCATTGTTGAGAACAGTGCTCATTCCTCTAACAGTAACTAGAGGTAGAGATGTAACCAGGCATTGTTGAGAACAGTGCACATTCCTCTAACAGTAACTAGAGAGGTAAACAGGCATTGTAGAGAACAGTGCTCATTCCTCTAACAGTAACTAGAGGTAGAGATGTAAATAGTCATTGTAGAGAACAGTGCTCATTCCTCTAACACTAACTAGAGGTAGAGATGTAACCAGGCATTGTAGAGAACAGTGCTCATTCCTCTAACAGTAACTAGAGGTAGAGATGTAACCAGGCATTGTAGAGAACAGTGCTCATTCCTCTAACAGTAACTAGAGGTAGAGATGTAACCAGGCATTGTTGAGAACAGTGCTCATTCCTCTAACAGTAACTAGAGGTAGAGATGTAACCAGGCATTGTTGAGAACAGTGCTCATTCCTCTAACAGTAACTAGAGGTAGAGATGTAAACAGGCATTGTTGAGAACAGTGCTCATTCCTCTAACAGTAACTAGAGGTAGAGATGTAACCAGGCATTGTTGAGAACAGTGCTCATTCCTCTAACAGTAACTAGAAGTAGAGATGTAACCAGGCATTGTTGAGAACAGTGCTCATTCCTCTAACAGTAACTAGAGGTAGAGATGTAAGCAGTCATTGTTGAGAACAGTGCTCATTCCTCTAACAGTAACTAGAGGTAGAGATGTAACCAGGCATTGTTGAGAACAGTGCTCATTCCTCTAACAGTAACTAGAGGTAGAGATGTAACCAGGCATTGTTGAGAACAGTGCTCATTCCTCTAACAGTAACTAGAGGTAGAGATGTAACCAGGCATTGTTGAGAACAGTGCACATTCCTCTAACAGTAACTAGAGAGATGTAAACAGGCATTGTAGAGAACAGTGCTCATTCCTCTAACAGTAACTAGAGGTAGAGATGTAAATAGTCATTGTAGAGAACAGTGCTCATTCCTCTAACACTAACTAGAGGTAGAGATGTAACCAGGCATTGTAGAGAACAGTGCTCATTCCTCTAACAGTAACTAGAGGTAGAGATGTAACCAGGCATTGTAGAGAACAGTGCTCATTCCTCTAACAGTAACTAGAGGTAGAGATGTAACCAGGCATTGTTGAGAACAGTGCTCATTCCTCTAACAGTAACTAGAGGTAGAGATGTAACCAGGCATTGTTGAGAACAGTGCTCATTCCTCTAACAGTAACTAGAGGTAGAGATGTAAACAGGCATTGTTGAGAACAGTGCTCATTCCTCTAACAGTAACTAGAGGTAGAGATGTAACCAGGCATTGTTGAGAACAGTGCTCATTCCTCTAACAGTAACTAGAGGTAGAGATGTAAACAGTCATTGTTGGAACAGTGCTCATTCCTCTAACAGTAACTAGAGGTAGAGATGTAAACAGTCATTGTTGGAACAGTGCTCATTCCTCTAACAGTAACTAGAGGTAGAGATGTAACCAGGCATTGTTGAGAACAGTGCTCATTCCTCTAACAGTAACTAGAGGTAGAGATGTAAACAGGCATTGTTGAGAACAGTGCTCATTCCTCTAACAGTAACTAGAGGTAGAGATGTAACCAGGCATTGTTGGAACAGTGCTCATTCCTCTAACAGTAACTAGAGGTAGAGATGTAACCAGGCATTGTTGAGAACAGTGCTCATTCCTCTAACAGTAACTAGAGGTAGAGATGTAACCAGGCATTGTTGAGAACAGTGCTCATTCCTCTAACAGTAACTAGAAGTAGAGATGTAACCAGGCATTGTTGAGAACAGTGCTCATTCCTCTAACAGTAACTAGAAGTAGAGATGTAAACAGTCATTGTTGAGAACAGTGCTCATTCCTCTAACAGTAACTAGAGGCAGAGATGTAACCAGGCATTGTAGAGAACAGTGCTCATTCCTCTAACAGTAACTAGAAGTAGAGATGTAACCAGGCATTGTTGAGAACAGTGCTCATTCCTCTAACAGTAACTAGAAGTAGAGATGTAAACAGTCATTGTTGAGAACAGTGCTCATTCCTCTAACAGTAACTAGAGGCAGAGATGTAACCAGGCATTGTAGAGAACAGTGCTCAATCCTCTAACAGTAACTAGAGGCAGAGATGTAACCAGGCATTGTTGAGAACAGTGCTCATTCCTCTAACAGTAACTAGAGGTAGAGATGTAGGCATCACAGGATGCTGCATTAGCCTCTGTCATTAAGAGTGGTGCATATGACCTTGTTGATGATGGGAATGGCTTGTCTCATTATTGACGTCAGTTTATGAGCCAGTTTTGATATCCATTCATCATGATCAATTCCACCGGTTAAGCTGCGCCACTTGGCGGATCATGTTTCGGAGGACACACGTCTCGACCATCGTCTCTCCCGAGCCCGTTGGGGAGTTGCAGTGATGACACACGTCTCGACCATCGTCTCTCCCGAGCCCGTTGGGGAGTTGCAGTGATGACACACGTCTCGACCATCGTCTCTCCCGAGCCCGTTGGGGAGTTGCAGTGAGGACACACGTCTCGACCATCGTCTCTCCCGAGCCCATTGGGGAGTTGCAGTGAGGACACACGTCTCGACCATCGTCTCTCCCGAGCCCGTTGGGGAGTTGCAGTGAGGACACACGTCTCGACCATCGTCTCTCCCGAGCCCGTTGGGGAGTTGCAGTGAGGACACACGTCTCGACCATCGTCTCTCCCGAGCCCGTTGGGGAGTTGCAGTGAGGACACACGTCTCGACCATCGTCTCTCCCGAGCCCGTTGGGGAGTTGCAGTGAGGACACACGTCTCGACCATCGTCTCTCCCGAGCCCGTTGGGGAGTTGCAGTGATGACACACGTCTCGACCATCGTCTCTCCCGAGCCCGTTGGGGAGTTGCAGTGATGACACACGCCTCGACCATCGTCTCTCCCGAGCCCGTTGGGGAGTTGCAGTGATGACACACGTCTCGACCATCGTCTCTCCCGAGCCCGTTGGGGAGTTGCAGTGAGGACACACGTCTCGACCATCGTCTCTCCCGAGCCCGTTGGGGAGTTGCAGTGAGGACACACGTCTCGACCATCGTCTCTCCCGAGCCCGTTGGGGAGTTGCAGTGAGGACACACGTCTCGACCATCGTCTCTCCCGAGCCCGTTGGGGAGTTGCAGTGAGGACACACGTCTCGACCATCGTCTCTCCCGAGCCCGTTGGGGAGTTGCAGTGAGGACACACGTCTCGACCATCGTCTCTCCCGAGCCCGTTGGGGAGTTGCAGTGATGACACACGCCTCGACCATCGTCTCTCCCGAGCCCGTTGGGGAGTTGCAGTGAGGACACGTCTCGACCATCGTCTCTCCCGAGCCCGTTGGGGAGTTGCAGTGATGACACACGTCTCGACCATCGTCTCTCCCGAGCCCGTTGGGGAGTTGCAGTGATGACACACGTCTCGACCATCGTCTCTCCCGAGCCCGTTGGGGAGTTGCAGTGATGACACACGTCTCGACCATCGTCTCTCCCGAGCCCGTTGGGGAGTTGCAGTGATGACACACGTCTCGACCATCGTCTCTCCCGAGCCCGTTGGGGAGTTGCAGTGATGACACACGTCTCGACCATCGTCTCTCCCGAGCCCGTTGGGGAGTTGCAGTGAGGACACACGTCTCGACCATCGTCTCTCCCGAGCCCGTTGGGGAGTTGCAGTGATGACACACGTCTCGACCATCGTCTCTCCCGAGCCCGTTGGGGAGTTGCAGTGAGGACACACGTCTCGACCATCGTCTCTCCCGAGCCCGTTGGGGAGTTGCAGTGATGAGACAAAATCGTAACTACCAATTGGATGTCACAAAAATGGGGTCAAATTTGAAAAAAATATATAATAATACAAATATATTAAGTAATAATAACTTGTAAAATCTCAATGACTTTAGATTAGCAGAACACAAATACATTTAGATTTACTCAACAACATAATATTTGTTAACAGTACTCAACAATATTAAGGGATAAGAAATATTATTGGCATATGAGTTAGTAGCACTTTTTAATTTGAGTTCTACTGACCGTTGGAGATGTTTGAGTAGCCACTACTACAGTTAACCCACTGTTCCTAGGCTGTCATTGAAAATAAGAATTTGTTCTTAACTGACTTACCTAGTTAAATAAAAATAAAAATAAAAAATAAAAATCTGGACTCTTAATATAGGCCTTTTCCAACATCACATATAGTACAGTATGTTAATGTGGCCTGCAGAACTCAGTCAACATGTGGCAGACACGGTGCTTGGATTTACACTACAGCTGCAGTGACCAGGCTGGAGGACATTGTTAGCAGAGGAAACCCGCTAACAATGTGTGAACCACAGATCCATCCATCCATTCTCAGACCATTCAGCAGCAGACGGGCGTGGAGTCCTAAGATCAGTCCTAAACGTGGCAGGAAAAGTCCCTCTGACTCACATTGGAATCGTAAACAGTCTAAGGTACTCAGGGTACACTGTTCCTATGACCTAAGCCAGGACAGACATACAGACATATACAGCTTTATCATGGATGTGTTCCCTCAGGTGCAAAAGACCCTGAATGAAACAGGCAGGGCAGGATGTTCACATGGCAAAACTGGGGTGAACTTTTTCCTTTGCCAGAGATAATAACAGTCTAACCCTTGACCCCTGTAGGAAAGACAGAGTCAGACAAAAAGACAGAGAATAGCAGATAGAGAGTCCTAGCCTACCTTGTCCCATGTGAGCTCCAGTGAGGGCCTCCTTGGCAGTTCCGAAGCCCAGCTCCCTGCACACCACGCTGGCTGAGTTGAGGTCCCACAGGTGGTCTACGATGGTACCCCACTTCCCCTCCTTCAACACCTCCACACGGCCCTCGCCCAGCCTGGGGCCAGCCTTCAGACGCACCGGCTAGAGTGGGAGAGAAGAGATTTAGAGAAACAGAGAGAGATGGTGAGAGAGAGAGAGAGAGAGAGAGAGAGAGAGAGAGAGAGAGAGAGAGAGAGAGAGAGAGAGAATTGGAGAGAAAGAAAGAGAGAGAGAGAAGGAGATTGAAAGACAGTGGCAAGGTCTTGGCTATTAGCACAGTGAGAGGCATGGAGTGTGGTGTGTGTCAGTGTATGTGTGTGTGCGTCAGTGTGTGTGTGCGTGCATGTGTGCCTGCGTCTGTCTCTTACTACAATTGGGTGGGGTGCTTGGGGTCTTCCAGATGACATGAGCGCAAACTGTGGTCCCAGTACACACCTCGCCACAGCGTGTCTCCCACTCTTACAGGGGGAGGGGCTAAGTGGGATGGACAGCTTAGTGTGACACTCTGATAGGCTGGTCTCTGACCCCAGGCAGTGAACCTTCTCTACCCAGTAACTTTTCTTACTAGCCATGAGGCTCAGCCTAGGAAGGGGGAGAGAAGAGGTTGTAAGTGTATTAGAATGCTTTATAACACATTATAACATACTAGATGGTAATTTTCCATTAAGAAAAATTTATGGAACTTGCTTTAATTCTTTACAAGTATTGTTGTGGTAGTGGAATATGTTTAAAATGTATTACTTAAGCCAAGAAGTTCAATATACTCAAAATTTAATTCAGTAAGATAATTGGTCTGATTACTTTGATAGACTACAATATCAACCTTATTACTTTGGATTGTGTGGCAGTTAGATCACATATTTTATCACAAATAACTAGACTCAGACTAGCCTACCAGACTTGTATACACTCCTACTAGAATAACTAGACTCAGACTAGCCTACCAGACTTTATACACTCCTACTAGAATAACTAGACTCAGACTAGCCTACCAGATTTTATACACTCCTACTAGAATAACTAGACTCAGACTAGCCTACCAGATTTTATACACTCCTACTAGAATAACTAGACTCAGACTTAGCCTACACTCCCAGAATAACTAGACTCAGACTTTTATACACTCCTACTAGAATAACTAGACTCAGACTACTCAGACTTTATACACTCCTACTAGAATAACTAGACTCAGAGCCTTTTATACACTCCTACTAGAAATAACTAGACTCAGACTAGCCTACTACAGATTTTATACAGACTTGTATACACCTACTAGAATAACTAGACTCAGACTAGCCTACCAGAGCCTACTAGAATAACTAGATTTTATACCAGATTTTATACAGTCCTACTAGAATAACTAGACTCAGACTAGCCTACCAGATTTTATACACTCCTACTAGAATAACTAGACTCAGACTAGCCTACCAGACTTTATACACTCCTACTAGAATAACTAGACTGTGCATAGCTAATGTCTGGTCATTTATGTCATCTCCGTTCCATGAAGAAGAGGAACAAGACTTTAATGTGTGCATAGCTAATGTCTGGTCATTTATGTCATCTCCGTTCCATGAAGAAGAGGAACTAGAGAAGCACTCTCCAGGAACACTTCGTATGAATACTTTATAATGCATTACTATAGTAGATATACTGTATAGTAGATGCAATTTAGCAGACACTTTTATCCAAAATGACTTACAGTCATGTGTGCTAAAATCACATACACAAACAGTATCAACATCTGGAGAACAAAGAATTTGTAGTTAGTTGAGATGTTCCAACATCTGAGTTGGTCTTACTTTGTGGATGGATCAGCAAGCTTGGTGTCCCAGATTTTCCTGTGAAGAAACAGGAAAAATATAAAAGGACGTTAGTATCTCTTCCGTTGATTAGTTGAGGTTTCGTGAAGCACCTGTTCGTCCTGTGAGGTGTGATGACTAAAGCTTACCCACTGAGTTAGCTTTTGTAGACGACAACTGTCTGATGTACTTGGTTCATGCCACACACAGTGATACCCAAACACTGACTGTAGATATCTGGTGTTTGTATGGTCCATGCCACACAGAATGATTCCCTCACACACACTGTTTATCAGCCACATCGGTAGGCATGTGTTGTTGGTGTACATGGACACAGACAGAAACAGTTATGTCCTAGAAGCATCTGTACCTGTCATACTGGCCTTACGGATGCCAACCAGTAGAAATACACTAACATAGATACATATTGTCAGCCTAAAGAGAGGCCCATCTGTATTGAGATGCAGTAAATCGTTGTGTGTGTGTGTGTGTGTGTGTGTGTGTATGTGGGATCGTGAAATTTTCCCTTCTCTCTGACCAACACTTCCTGTCTCTCTTTCCTTTATGTTGGGGTGTAGATGTCTAGCCTAGGTCTGTGTGTATGTTTAGAACGACTGGTCAGAGTGTAGTAGGTCTATGTACACCCAGCTAAGCCAGGCTTTAAGAGAAAAACAATGATGTCTGTTGCCAACTCACAGTAGATCTGCTCAAACAGCTGGGCTGTATTCATTATGCACCAAATGGAAGTAAACAGAATAAAACAGGGAGGGACTATGACTTCAATAACAAACGCTTACTTGGCATTTTACAAGAACATTGCTAGTACAACAACATTTGTAAATAACTCTTGAAAGCGAGAAAGGGATTCAAACTAAATACCGCTCCTTTTGAAACTACTCATTATACTAACCAACCATGCGTAGGCTGAAAAAATGTGACTTTCAACACCAACTATGGACGACATTGCTGGGAAAAGGTTGAAACAAAACACACACACAAACAAACAGTGTTGGCACACTTTAACCATAAGAACTGGTCAGTCTGTCCGAGAAACTCCCTCCCTCCCTCCCTCCCTCCCTCCCTCCCTCCCTCCCTCCCTCCCTCCCTCCCTCCCTCCCTCCCCCTTCCCCTCCCTCCCTCCCTCCCTCCCTCCCTCCCTCCCTCCTCCCTCCCTCCCTCCCTCCCTCCTCCCTCCCTCCCTCCCTCCCTCCCTCCTCCCTCTCTCCCTCACTCCCTCCCTCCCTCCCTCCCTCCCTCCCTCCCTCCCTCCTCCCTCCCCTCCCTCCCTCCCTCCCTCCCTCCCTCCCTCTCTCCCTCCTCTCCCCCTCCCTCCCTCCCTCCCTCTCCCTCCCTCTCTCCCTCCCTCCCTCTCTCCCTCCCTCCCTCCCTCCCTCTCCCTCCTCTCCCTCCCTCTCCCTCCCTCTCTCTCTCCTCCCTCCCTCCTCCCTCCCTCCCTCCCTCCCCCTCCCACTCGCTCACATACACAAACACGGTTGATCTGCATGGAAATAGCCGTCCCACAGTTCCCACCCCTAGATGCAGAGAGTGCCAAACGGGAGCTGAGGCAGACTAGACTACACATACACACACACACACACACACACCAACGCACACACACGCACACACACAACTCACAACTACTTAGGTAAACAAATACATCTACGGATATTCATAACACAGGATATTTGGATTTCCAACATGAAACTAACACATTCCTGCCTTGCTAGTCACAAAGTCTACAAAGGAGGATGTTGGAATGAAGAGAGACATTGTTTCAGCCCTGGTGTTGTAAAGTAGTTAAGTTAGTTAAGTCCTGTTACAGTGGGAAAGTAGATGTCACTTCTTTCTGGTATGGTACCTCCTTGCACTATTTTTGTTGTTGACCTAAATATAGAATTACATACAGAATCATTATGCATTTACTGTAATATCATCTCTCATCACTGAGGCCTCATAGTAAATATTTGTTGTTTAACTTTTAAAATGTTTACCTTTTAACGGCACATTAACACTGTAACGAGAGTCGGGAAGTAAGTTCAGGGAGTGAAGTCAGTTAGCTGTGATCCCTTGAAAGTTATGCTTTTTATCCTTAGTCATAGGCAAAACATGTGCTTTCTCAGGTAAAACCTTTGCAGATGCTCTTATCCAGAGCAACTTACAGGAGAAATAAGGGTTAAGTGCCTTGCTCAAGGCACATTGACAGATTTTTCACCTAGTCAGCTCAGGGATTCGAACCAGCGACATTTCGGTTCCTGGCACAACGGCTCTTTTAAGATAGCTAGCTTTCTTGACAGGAAACAACGTGTCATTTGGGTGAACTATCCCTTTAAAGCATCAAAGGTTGAACTATTAGACCCCTAGAGTCGATGTCCGTGCCCTCGCGGAAATCAAACTAGTATAATAACAAATACCCAGCAAAATCTGTCTGTTTAAGGTAGAGATGTCTTTTTTTGTTGCATGTGCTGCATCTCAATCCATCGCATCCGCCAATGGTGGCCTTCCATTGGCCAGGTCAGCCATGTGCTGCATCTCAATCCATCGCATCCGCCAATGGTGGCCTTCCATTGGCCAGGTCAGCCATGTGCTGCATCTCAATCCATCGCCTTCCATTGGCCAGGTCAGCCATGTGCTGCATCTCAATCCATCGCATCCGCCAATGGTGGCCTTCCATTGGCCAGGTCACCCATGATACAAGTCAGTATTCAATGTCCATCCATGTCACAGGGCGTCAGGAGATGGAGTGGAAACTGGCCACTAGAGGCAACAGTAAGCACTGTTACCTTCAAGTAGGTTTTGGTGTTGTAGACGGGGATGCTGGATGAGAGTAAGAGTCTGCCTCTAATTCCAAAGGTTGTAAGTTTATATCCAGTGATGTAAAGTTATTTTTGATATTTTTGTTTTAAGCCTATCCCAGACCTTAACCCTTATCATAAGTAACCTTTCAGAATGAATGCCTAACCTAAGAATTCAGAGTTAATGCCTAACCTTAAGAATTCAGAGTTAATGCCTAACCTTAAGAATTCAGAGTTAATGCCTAACCTTAAGAATTCAAAGTTAATGCCTAACCTTAAGAATTCAGAGTTAATGCCTAACCTTAAGAATTCAGAGTTAATGCCTAACCTTAAGAATTCAGAGTTAATGCCTGAACTTAACTTTAAACACTTCGAAATTTGATGTTCGGAACAACTTCTAAATGTTTATGCTTGAGGAACATGGATGAATGTCTAATTCTGATGTGAGACTGAGAGCTGGTAGCCACAACTGCGGTGTTTGTCAGACCAGGAGATATCCCAAAAATCGGTCTTCTCACGAAAACATCTGTAGCGTCAGAACGGTTTGGTCTACAAACTAATATGACCATTCCATGGAAAGATGAGACTCTCACAAACAAATACATGTCAGTTGTATTTGCTTTAGGATGCCCACAAGCCTCACAAGACTCGTCTGAATGTGGCCCAGTACCAGTTACATAAATAAATGGAGGTATACACTGAGTATACAAAGCATTAAGAACACCTGCTTTTTCCATGTCATAGACTGACCAGGTGATACAAGGTGAAAGCTATGATCCCTTATTGATGTCACTCGTTAAATCCACTTCAATCAGTGTAGATGAAGGGGAGGAGACAGGTTAAAGGAGGATTTCTAAGCCTTTAGACAATAGAGACATGGATTGTGAATGTGTGACATTCAGAGGGTGAATGGGCAAGACAAAAGACTGAAGTGCCTTTAAACAGGGTATGGTAGTAGGTGCCAGGCTCACCGGTTTGTGTAAAGAACTGCAACGCTGCTGGGTTTTTCACACTCAAAAGTTTCCCGTGTGTATAAAGAATGGTCCTCCACCCAACTGACATCAAGCCAACTTGACTGACATCAAGCCAACTCAACTGTGGGAAGCATTGCAGTCAACTGTGGCATCCCTGTGGATGTTAGCTTAAGCCATCAAAAGTTGAATTATATGTATATGTAAGTTTCAGACAGACATATACTGCAGCAGTAAGGTCATGCTAAAGGGCTTGTGGTGGATTGAGACAGACACACACGCTGCGAATTGAATTGAACACTTATTCTTAAATGAAATTCGTAAAATAACTTGGATGTGTCTACCATGTGTCTCTGTTGTAAAACGTTCGTAACCCAGAGAATAGACACACACATATACGCAAAGGCGCGCCAGCACACACACACACCCACCCACACACACGTAACCAGGGGAGAGAATGTCTGTGACATAATTGTGACCTCACCACACACCAATCAAACCAACTATTTCCCTCACCACACTGGCACTGACTAAATTGAGCACCGAGGAAAGAAAACCACATATCAACCATTTCCCAGACTCCTTTGATTCAGTTACAGTATATTTGGTTGAACTTTGGTGGAACTTCACCTAAATTCCCTTAACTTCAACCTAACTTCAAAGCATTGGAAAAAAGTCCTATATATAAAACCCATGTATTGTTACTACTACTCTAACTTTATTCATGCTACTTCTCCTGTCTTTGAAGATACAGTGTCCTCTGAAAGTATTCATACTCCTTAACTTATTCCACATTTAGTTGTGTTACAACCTGAACTCAAAATGGATTAAATAGATGTTTTTCTCTCACCGATCTACACAGAATTCCCCATAATGACAAAGTGAAAACATGTTTTTAGATTTTTTTTGCTAATTTATTAAAAATAAAATACAGAAATATCTAATTTACATGAGCATTCACACCCCTGAGTCAATACATGTTAGAATCAACTTTGGCAGCGATTACAGCTGATGAGTATTTC